>NC_056736.1:50376666-50626666 GCF_019279795.1 Protopterus annectens
CTGAAACCAGCTGATAGCTTGCCATGCATAATGCTGCCTTCAACTTGTTTTAATCAGCCTCTAACAGTAGCAGGGTGTGTGCCCTCCATTGTTTCACTGCTACGAGCCATAAAACTGGACAACCTTGCATCTTCATATTGTCTCTAAACTGCTGCATTTCCCTTTTGTAAGCCACCAAATTACCTGTGCTGAGGGTGTTTTTATCTGTTATTCTCATATGTCCACAGATACTGTGAATGAATTTGCACCCACACTGGTACTGGTGCTGTTTCCAGTGCCACTTTTTCTTGAATGGAGCCCACTGTGAAAACAACATAGTGTAGAGTGTCCAATTATTCTTCACCTCACCCTTTTTACTGATTGCTCCCTGCCATAACTATACATATGTTGTCTGAGAGTTGGGAGTACCTTGTTTGCCTTCTGTTTGTATAACCAGGAAGAATTCCAACTTTGTAATGGCACAATAATGTCTGCATGTAATTACCCTTTGCCACCTGCTGCTGAGCTTGTACCCTCCTATGTACCCCCCACTAATGTCTACATGTAATTACTCTTGCCCACCTTCTGCTGAGCTTGTACCCTCCTATGTACCCCCCCACTAATGTCTACATGTAATTACTCTTGGCCACCTGCTGCTGGGTTTCCTTCCTCCTATGTACCCCCACGAATGTCTACATGTAATTACTCTTGGCCACCTGCTGCTGAGCTTGTACCCTCCTATGTACCCCCCCACTAATGTCTACATGTAATTACTCTTGGCCACCTGCTGCTGAGCTTGGCTTCCTCCTGTGTACCCCCACACTAATGTCTACATGTAATTACTCTTGGTTACCTGCTGCTGAGCTTGTACCCTCCTATGTAGCCCCCCACTGTCTACATACAATTACTCTTGGCCACCTGCTGCTGAGCTTGTACCCTCCTATGCACCCCCCCACTAATGTCTACATGTAATTACTCTTGGCCACCTGCTGCTGAGCTTGTACCCTACTATGCACCCCCCACTATGTACCCCCCCACTAATGTCTACATGTAATTACTCTGGGCCACCTGCTGCTGAGCTTGTACTCCCCCCCACTAATGTCTACATGTAATTACTCCTGGCCACCTGCTGCTGAGCTTGTACCCTCCTATGTACCTCCCCACTAATGTCCACATGTAATTACTCTTGGCCACCTGCTATGCACCCCCCACTATTGTCTACATGTAATTACTCTTGGCCACCTGCTGCTGAGCTTGGCTTCCTCCTATGTACCCCTCCACTAATGTCTACATGTAATTACTCTTGGACACCTGCTGCTGAGCTTGCTTCCTCCTAAGTACCTCTCCCCACTAAATTCTTAGAGACATGGCAACAGTTATCCTGAAAAAAAATGCAGTGCAGTCTGAGAGTGTGCCAGCACACATGTATGATTAAGATCTCTAAAAATTTAGGTAACTGAAACCAGGAATACTCATTACTTGATAAGTGGTTACTAGGCTACTGACCCAAAGGTCTTTATAAGCCTAGCCATGTGTACCCAATATAATTCTAGAGAAATCCAATATAAATGATCTAGCCTAAACTCAAGTTCTTAATTAGCAATGACTGCCATATCTAGGAGGGTCATAGGTGAAATCCCCAGCAAGGAATTTATGGTTTCCCATCCAGTCATCCAGGCTGCACATAAATAGGGTCATAGAGTGGCTGTGTATGATGTGAAATGGCAGTCTATTCCAGAGGAGTGGCAACCTTTGAGAGACATATCTGTCTCTCCAGCATACCCTTATTATGTTGCAGCTAATGTCCCTGGTGCAAGTAACCCTTATCCCATTTGACTTGTGGATGTGCAGCATTTCCATTAGGTTTGGATCTCAGATTTCTCTGTAGGCCAGGCACAAGTCTTCTCTAAGTAGTCCATATGCTACTGAGTACAATGATGGTGACTTCAATCTGTCAAGGTATGACGTGCTGGAGACCCTGTAATTTTCTTGGTTAGAAACCTCTGAGGTCTCTCAAGTTGCTGCAGGTGCCTGGTAAGGTACATACCAAATGGACCCTTGTACTCAGTTATTGGCCTGAAAAGGGTCGAGTACAGTGGAGTTATGACTTGTTTCGCTCTTGTGATAATGAGGTGAGCAAAGTAGAATGCCTTCCTTGCCACAGTAGACATATGATGGTCAAAGTTTAGGCTACAGACAACTTGCATTCCCAATTCTCTCACTACTGAGCTGTTACACTAGGGTATTATTATATGATGGTCTGCAGGCATATTGTTTTTACTGAAGTGGGTGCTAATGCATTTTTAGCACTGAAACTAAGGCCGTAGCTTTGGCACCAACCACTGATTTGTGTAAGTCCCTCTTGAAGTATATGGACATTGTTTGGGGATTCAGTGATTGAACCTAATTTGCAGTCATCAGCAAACTTAGTCAGACACAGCCCCTCTGTTTTTGCCTGAACTTCTGAGAAGTATATTCCAAACACAGGGGGCCCAACACTGACTCCTGTGGAACCCCACTGGTGACAGGTCTGCTGGATGAATTAAAGTCTTCAGCTTTAACTGAGTGTGATCTGTCGGTGAGCCAGTTAGCAACCCACATGACAACATAAGGGTTGATATTCAATTGGGAGAGTTTATCAATGATGCCCAAAAGTGGGACCGTGTCAAAGGCCATTGCTAAGTCAAGGTAGGTTGTATGCACAGATTTGCCTTTGTTTATGGCTCTGGTGACATTTTTCAAGAAGTCTACCAGGTTTAACAGGCATGACCCATTTTTGACAAAATCAAGCTGTATCGGTTCAAGGGTTTGGGGATCACATATGTCCTTATTTATAGGGTTAATGATGATTCATTCCATGATCTTAAAGACAAGGCTGGTTAGGGTTATGGGTCTGCAATTTCTGTAATTTGATTCACACTTTTAATACTCTCTGTCAAGTGCCATATGACAAATGGGGAAAAAAAAATACTTGCAAAACTAGCAATAAAGGATCAGTGACACGAATGCTGTTAGGAGCAGCTATACTGTCACCTTAGTCAAAATACCTCCTGCATGTCAGTGTATGAGTGTGTGCATGTATATAGGTATATATCCACCAACACACCACACATATAGGTGTGGGTATGTCTGTATACATAAACAGAGACACACACACAAATTCACAAACAAATTTATATATGTGTGTGTGTGTGTGTGTGTGTGTGTGTGTGTGTGTGTGTGTGTGTGTGTGTGTGTATATATATATATATATATATATATATATATATATATATATATATCACAGTGGATATAAAAAGTGTACACATCCTTGTTAAAATGCTGTTTTTTTTTGGTGATATAAACAATGAGACCACAATAAATCATTTCAAAACTTTTCCCACCTTTAATGTGACCTATAACCTGTACAATTCAATTGAAACATAAACAAATGTGCTAAGGGAAAAAACATGTAAAGTTTGTTTATGGCAGGGACCACCAGATTGGCTTCCTTTTTTTGGAGGAGAGCGTCTTGGTTCTATTGGGTATGGAGAGATCCATGGATTTGTGTGCATGTTCATACAGTGCATTGGTGTATGATTCAGTGGTCAAGCAACTGTTCTCCATTTGCATGGGTGCTGTGAAGTTAGCCACCTCTGTTTTTAGGAGCCCAAAGTTAGCTTTGGAGAAGTTTTACATGGTGGTTACCTTTGCAGGAGGTGCGGGGTGGAGGGATGTGGATATCCAAGGTGATTAGTTTGTGGTCGGACCTAGCCAGGGAACAGTTAACTATTGGTGTAGAGCAGTGGTCATCCATGGTGGTAATGACCAGGTCAAGAAGGTTGCTACTTCTAATGGGGGTAAGAACAAGCTGGTCCAGGACATTGGAATTAATGAATTCCAGGAAACGTTGGGAAAGTGTATTGGTACATGAGTAGTTTTCCTAGTTAATTGAGGGGTAGTTGAAGTTGCCCAGTATGAGATTGTTAGGTCGGACCCTAATATTCTCCGGGGTGCTTAGGAACATGGAGTGTGAGTCTTGGGACATGGTTGGGGTCCTATAGCAGGCTACAACCAGAATCGCTGTCTTACCCAATGTTAGCAGCACCTGAAGTATCTCTGATGCGTTATGTTGGGCTACCAGTCTGGAGGTGCGCATCCTTTATGAATATGAAAATGCCACTGTCTTTGGAGCTTTGGTCCAAGTTCTGAGGCCAAAATATGTGGAATACGTTATTGCCTGGTAGTGCAGGGGTGCTTTCTGCTGCCTTGAACCAGGTCTCTGTTACAGCCCAAATGTCAATGTTCTCCATTTTAAGGAGTGCTACAAGTGAGTGCATTTTGAAATTTAGACTTCTAGTGTTGAGCAGCATGACCCTCAGATTACATTTATTTGTAGCTGTTGCGGTGGTAATTTGGTCTTTGGAACACCACCTAAAAAAGGCACTATAGGGGTGGCAAGAGCCTTGGCCAGTTTCCGGAAGCCCAGGGGTGACAGATGCAGGCCATCTCTGGCAGAGCATCGAGGTGTGTCAGTCATGTTATACCAGGTAGACAGATACTGGATCCCCTTAGAATGACATCAGAAACTTAGCCATTTTTTGAAATCCAGTCATTTTCTACTTGTACTGTGGCATCATTCTGGGTGATGGTAGGAGGCTGCTCAGGGCTAGGGTCATGCCTGCCTGGGCTACATAATCTGAGAGCTCCTCCATGTCTCTTTTCATGTATACCAGAGAGGTACATCTCGGGTCATTCATACCCACATGTACAATGACAGAGTCATATTTGTACCTGTTGTTGAGGGACCTGAGCGCATGCATTATGTGGTGGATCCTGGCACCTGACAGGCAGCTCTTACTTTCTCCTTATTCACCCTAGTGAGTGGAACATCAGTGTGCCTCACTATCAAGTCACCTATGACTCGTGTGTTGGGCATGCTGTTTTGCCTTAGGGGCTTTGGTTGACTGGCACACTGTTTAGGAGAGTTATGTATCCATGATTAGTGTTGTGTTGTGGTGGTCAAGTGTGTTTCTACCTTGGAGGTCTCTGCTGTTTGGATAGATTTTTATTGAGACCCTCCGTGAAGATGGATGTGCGGTTTGTTTTTTTATGTGAAGGCAGTGCTGGTGTGTGTTCTGGAGGGCTATGTGTTCCATGTGGTGTGGTGTGGTGCAACTGTTGACCTTCTCATCGTGACCAGCTATTCCGGTCTTGGGTGGAGAGTGCATGGCTTCCAATTTGGATATATAAATGATTCTCTCACAAGTCTGAGTGTTGGAGGTAAGAGGAGAGGGTTGTCAGTGTACATAACAACCTCTCTTTTGACCACCACATTGCCACTGTGGTCAAGAAAGTCCTTCTATGTGGCACATCTCATTACTAAGGGTTTTGCATCCAGGAAGAAGGAGGTGATTGTTTCCCTCTACTCTTCCCTCATTAGGCCAGTCATTAAGTACAATGCCCCATTTGGCATGTACCTCATTAGATACCTACAACAACTGGAGAGGCTGCAAAAGTAACTCACAAAGAGGATCCTAGGCCTTAAATACTTGTCCTGTATGGACAGACTCAAAAAACTCCCATCCATCCTCTGTCTCCTATTGCCTACTTACAGGCAATCTCTGCTTGACTTACAAAGCCATGGATAACCCAGCTCTGTTAGAAATGCTACATCTAAAGAAATCCCAATCCTTCCGCACCATATGCTCCAGAGACCTCAACCTCATAACCATAATCAACAGAACATGCTGGAGGGACAGGTTCATAACCCAGAGGCTGCACATGCTCTGGAATAGACTTCCCATACATGTCAAGCAGAGCACTTCACTGGCCCACTTCAAGAGAAATCTTGATGAGTGGATGGGAAATAGAAAATTCACCCTGGGGATCACTCCAGTGGCTCTACTTGACAGAGGCACTAGGAACTAAGGTCGGGTGGCACGATGCCAGGGTAATCCTATGGGTCAGACTTGTAAAGGCTCCAGGGCCATTAGCCTAGCGCAAGTTCACCAGGTTAATAGGGGAAAGCACAGAGAAATGGCTCTATATATATATATATATATATATATATATATATATATATATATATATATATATATATTAAATAGATAGATAGATATAGATATATAAACAAAAAGAGTGAGATAGACATAAAGCACATATTGAGATACAATAATAATTCCCACAAGTATTCATGTGTGTATCAGCAACTGGAAAAGTAGACTGGTCAGCACACAATCTGAGACACAGCAGTGGCCCCTTAGAGAAAACCAACAGAATCACAGTAGACTAGTAACCTTTCAGTGCACTTGTAAACCAGGAATGTGCACTACATGCGTATTGTGAATAGAAAGACATGCATTATGAGGTATACAGAATATATAAAGAAGGTATAGATATTCATGAATGCTTGAATTTCAAACCAGTCAGTAAAACAGGAAGAGGCAATTTTATTATAACCACAAGAATGCAAAGAAAGATTATGTGTTACATACAGACATATGCACATGCATACAGAAAAAGCAACTATAACCAGTCAAGATATAGGATGACCAAGGGCATGAGACTTTGGTCAAATCATGAAATTTTTAATGTCTTATAAAAAAATGGACCGTGGTAGTATGCTAGTAGTGGTAATAAAAAGTATATGAGAAAAAGCATATACTGCACTTACCTCAGCTGTGAAACGCTAAAGAGTGTAAACTAACTGCACTTCAGTCAAGCCTTCAACAAAGGTGTAGAAGCTCAAAACATTGAAGCACAATAAATGGTAGAAACAAAGTGAAAAAAGAAAACCATGGTGATGCAATATGAATACTAGAAATAGCCATGTTATGATGTCTGAAGGATAACATACAGCAAGAGCTAATGAGAAAAAAAAACTTTACAACAGTGCACAACCGGCCAAAGCAATATTGTGCTGTAAAATGTGTTTGATTATAAAAGTGCAGCTAGATGAATGCAAGCAACACCAACAGCAAGACATGAGTCAAATAATTGCCAGTGCATGAAAAAAGGTTTGCAGTAACAAACATGAAACAGAAATACTACTGCCTAGGCCTGAATAATTATTAGACCTAGTTTATCAAAACAAGTACATAGTAAAGTACATAGCAATTCAGTGCTAAAGAGGCAAAAGTTCTGAGTGTGACGAGACAGGTTATCTAGCTGAGTGAAATGCAGTGATTCCAGCTAATCTAATTGCCATAGATGGGGGAAGGTAAACAGAAAAGGACATACTTGAAATGTAACCTTTTCACACTTCCTCTAAGAAAGCCACCCCTGCTGAAAGTTTGTGTAATCTGACCTGCAGTATGGTAAGAAGGCAGTTTGAAAACCTTGCCTCTGGGTGATCATGTGACTTACACAGTGCTAAAATGTAAACAAACTGCTCAAGCAAAAAATCTGCCAATCATTAGCGGACCGGTCTTCCGCTGTGGCGACCCCTAACCGGGAAAAGCCGAAAGATACAACAACAACTGATATTGGTGGATTGTAATGACAGAAGTTCGAGTATCCTTTTATGGTTGAAATTTTCTGAAATGGGTAGTTTTGTCATTATTGGTTGATATATTTTGTTTCATTGCTTACTAGAAAGCTGTTCCAAACTACAAATTTAAAACACATTCTAACAAACGGTGCAGTATTATACAAGGAATTTAATTTAATACAATCCGGTTAAAACAATCAGGAAGGTGAATCAAAGAATTCACACATGTATGATTGCTCACAGGATGCAGGAGATCAAAATAGGGGAAGAGACCAGTCACCAATGGAATCCCCCAGGGTTCGATGCTGAGACTTTTTCTGTTTGGCATATACATCTCAAAAGTAAAAGGAAATAACAAAGGGCTTTGGCCAACTAAGTTTGAGATGACTGCAAGCTAGGAGCAGTTATTGAATCCCCAAATGACTTAACCATCATGCAGGAAAGTTTGTCCCATCAATAACTGTTGCCAGAATCATGACTTGAAACTAAACTCCAACAGATAAATTATCATATCCTTTGGGAAGTCATCTACTCCAGGGAACTGCCAAATTAACAATGTCACCTGAGAACTGACCCAGTTGTTTGGCATTTAGGAACTTGTGTGTACAGTGACTTAACTTTTGACCGGTATGTGCCCAGAGTCATAAGAAAGTATTTCTATATTGCACAGTTTATAAACAAATTGATTGTGACTAGATCTAGAGATGCTATCGTCCCCTTTTACAAAGCTCTCATTAGGTCAATCATTTTGTATAATGCCCACTTTGGCATGTATCTGTCCTGACCTATCCAACAATTGGAAAACCCACACAGATACTTTACTAAAAGGATACAAGTCCTAAACAATAGGTCTTGCATGGACCACCTCAAAGGTTTATCACTCTACTCAGTATCCTACAGAGTGCTTAGAGGTGACATGTCTGGCATACAAGGCATCCTCCGACCTAATACAGATGGACCTACTAAACATCAGAAAGTCGAATGGCATCAGAAATACTCAGTCCAGGTATCTAAACTTAATGTTGTGGAGGGATGGATATATATCACAGAGGTTACCACTGTTCCAGAACAGATTTTCCATTCAAGTAAAATGAAGCTCATCCCTGTCCATATTCAAATGCAACTTGGATCTAAGGATGGGTAATGGACAATGTATTCCAGGATTGCCCCTCATGCCACTAATGGATAGAGGCAGTTCCTAAATGCTGCATCCCTTACATGGGTCCCCTCAAATTATCTGTAGTATGATCACATTTATTCTCAATAGGGCAAATATACAATTAACAGCCATGGGATAGGTAAGACCAATCAGGAAATGTTAATTCAAGCACCAAAAGGGAAATTGGCTAAGCTTAAAATGTCATCCAAGTGAACCTATGTTGTCGTAGTAAATAGTTTTAAAAAATTGCCCTTTTTAGATCACTAAGTGGCTCACTGCCCCCCCCCCCCCCCTCCCCAGTCTTCAACAGCTTCTGGAACCTCTGGTTACTTGTATGGAGTTCTTCATTTCCATGTCAATATGTATTCATTAGCATTTGCATAACCACTTTATTTTAACCCCTTATGTGGCCATGCTTTCTGTGTTTTAGACTCTCCCACATCTTGCACATTGTCAGTACCCAAGATAACCTGTCCAGTACAATGTGGCAAACATCTATGAATTTCTGCTTTAAGCTAAAATAAATTACATCTGACAGAGACACAGTGAAAGCTTATTGGTAATCAATGGAAAAACATCATGTCATAATTGGTTACCTTCTTTCTTAACATGAAGTATGTGAGACAGTTGTTTTAATAAATAAAAAGTCATGTCAATACTATATAGTGCTGTAATATAATGCTAACCACTCTATTTATATGAATGTCTAGGTGCCTACAATCCAGAACATTCCCCATTCATTTTTGCATCATTTCTTCTTCTAAGAAAGACAACTCATCATAAAAGCATGGATATTCTTTGTAATGTGTAGTTCCTTTTCCACCAAGCTGTAAGAAGGGTAGGGTAAGCTGGACAAGCACCTCCAGCAGGGTCTTGGCAGCAGTGTGGTGCAAAATCTATAATTTATTCACATACCTTACATTAAATATAAAAGAAAACTGCACTTGTTGCATTTGCTTAGAGTTTTGTCAAGTGTCTGGCTGCTCTCTGCTGCCTTTCAACATAGAAAATAATTTGTCCAGCCTTACAATTTATACAAGGTACACACCTGAGGAATCTCCCTGAAACTGGACTGCCTTGTGATGAGGTACTGGATGCAATAGGCATTAATATCTAATGCAAGACTGAGTGTACCTAGTGTATATTTTTATTTGTCTCAACAGCAGTACTTGGAAGTGATTTAAGTAATTTGAAAGTTAATTATAATGAACAGTATTTTTTTGAAAAGAAATCACCCACAATTCATAATGTTCTGAGAGATGGAGAAATGGAAGCTTTTGCAGTGTTATTTCTTGTAAACCTACATACATTTATACATTTGATGAACAATTTAGGTTCAAACAACAGGTCAGATAGTTTTACAGTGTGAACTGAAGTTTATTAATCAACAGAGGTAACTGTGGAGTGATTAATTACTGGATGGTATTATAGGGAATTTGGACAAAACAATTAATGTAAAAAAATGGGGTCTAATTTAATTCTTGACTTTTGTTCTCTCTAAAATTTTATGGAAATGACAGGTTTTTACATTTTTTAATTTGGTGATAGGTAGTACTTTTGTAACTGGCATTTTCTAAACTGAAAAGAAGACTTTTTTTCTGTGACGGATGGGGACCTCAGACTTGTAACTTTGAAACAGCTTTTAATTAATTAATTAATTAGTTAATTAATCGATCAATTAATTATTTATTTATTTAAAACATGCCCCCTTGTTAAGATGTGTAAGAAACTGTAAATGTTTCCTGATTTGATATTTTCCTCTTCTAGTTCATTAGCCTAGCCAAGCTATATAGCTCTTTTGAGAGGTGTAGTTCCTTGCAGGAAGAATTAGCAAATGAATATTTTTGCAAGCATAGCTAGCCTTAGGCATATGCCAAATAGACGGCTGCCTAAGGTCCTACTCTAGCAGGGGTGCCTTTCTAGTATTTATTTATTTATTTTTTGTAGTAAATAAATGGTTTCTTTAAAATATGTTGAATGAATATAAGAAAAAACTAAAGAGTAAGACAAACTGTGAGAAAAATGAAAAAAAAGTAATCTGGATGGTGAAGGTAGACCAAGATGGGGGCAACAGGTGGTGTGGGTGGATGTTGTGGAACCTTTTTGCCTAGGGCACCAGTTGATCAAAGGCCAGCCCTGTTTGCAAGGTTGTGAAGAAGACAGCTCATGAGTTCCTCTCCAAGTCTAATATTAAATATATCTAGCAATCCACTTTACTTATATTGCTCTTATAGGCACAGATTCATGTTTAAAAACTGAAGCAAACATCTGTATGTACAGTATTTTGATCTTTCTGTCTAATTATATTCTTTATTCACATTTAATTATTTACTCATCAGATGGCTCATGCACTCACTTGAACAAGCTTGATCCAGTTTGATCATAAATGCAGTCATGTGAGTCATGTTTAACTAAAACTTAGCTTTGCACATGTACCTGGAAAGCATTCATCCCCTTCTCAAAGCTTTGCACTACTCAAAGGATAACCATAAACAAAACTGGAAGATAACAAATGTGGTACCATGATCACAGATGTACAAAATGTCAATGTGTCACCAATGCCATAAGGAAATTATATTTATGGATGAGGGGAAAATCAAAACCCATGTGTGTTACCTATCATACTACAGTCTCCCAACATATGTTAATGGGAGTTATGGTCTGAGGTAAGTAACAAGAAGTAGTGTACACAGGGAATTTATATACCAACTTATGAATCAGTGGAGCATCCTGCCTTACCTCTTATCAGATAATGTGAATAATAAAAAGAACACACATCTATATTGTTCTTACCTTCAGTAATAAACACATCGTTTCAAGCATGTGCTGGGGATAGCAGAGTTGGGGGCTGGGCTGGGGATAGGGTTGGAATGGGGATGAAGGCAAGGATGATATGGTGCTGGGGTTAGTGCTGCCCTGCAGCTTGCAAGATCAGTGGGGCACAAATGAGTGGGTCTTCCTAGGCACAAACTGCCTTGCCATAGCTCTGTCTTAACACTTTCTATACATTATTATTGCTCACTATTTGTTAACCTGGATGAAAACATCCGTAACAAATTACAATGCCTCAACAAACTTACAATTTAATTGATACCCACAGCAACTATGCCTGATACAAATGACTGGTAACAAACTTCTTCGAAAACATAGTTAAAATTAATATATATGAGCTGTAAATTTTTGGTTTTGATACCTTTTTATTATTACCGGCTCTGCATAGTACACCCAGAACATACTAAATACCAATGTTTTTCTCCAATACCTACTAACAAGAGACTGTGATTTCAATGCTTAGATGGTCTGCTAGAGAACATATTTTGACTAGGAATGTAAATGACTTGTAGTGCCAAATTTACAATTAACTTTCCCTGTGTAGAAAGTTAATATGAATAGGTGTCTCTATATTTGTTTATGGATCACATCACATTTGTAAGGTTGACAGTCTGTGGAACATCTTTAAGTCTGTCAGATCCTTATAGGTTCATAGGTTAGTACTAAGCTAACTGCCCTTGCGAGCCATTTTAAGCCTAGCCAATTATCCCTTGTGAGACTCTAACCCTGCACCTTGTGTTTGTAAGGCAAACACCTTAACCATTAGGCCACCCTCCCATCAAATAATGCCCATGTATATGTTGACTCCTCAGAACCAGAAACCACTTTTCTTGCACATTCAATCCATGATAAAAATAATTACAAAAATGATATATAACAAGGTGGTAATCTTCTGGTATTGCACTGGAGACAACAAAGTGATAACTTGATAGATGGATGTCTACTGCAACTGTTATAAAAGAAAGTCCTTTGCTAAGACCAGAAGTAGCAGAAGTAATCCAAATTGAGGAATCTCTGCACCTCTTGGTTCCTGAAATAACACTGCTGTTTTCTAGTCCAATCTGGCACTGGTAACCACTAGAACAGATAAGTGAATTTAGCACAGGCATTTTAAAAGTTCTTTCAGACAAAAAATCCATTGTTAGTTGTACACGTTACTGCTGTAAGGAAGCTTTGAAGTCTTTTTTTTATACAAACTGCTTCTAGAAATTATTTTGAGTGAGAAGACACATTTCTGATAGGTAGACACATTAGAAGTATTTGAACTGTTAGGTAAAGGCATTAAATTTAGTTAGATATTAACAGCTATTCAACCAGATAAGATGAGCAGAACCTGATGTCAGACACTTCTGGTCTGTACAGAAACTGACAAAAAAACGAACCAATAGTTGGAATTTACCACCTGAAACCTGATAAACTGTTTATTTGCCTTGTTGTAGATACATAGATGAATCCCTTGCATAAGCAAAATTAGTAGGTATGCATCTTAAAACAGAGCAGGCATCTGTACTATGAATACTGATATTTAGAAGTTATTTCTTTTTATGGATTTGTTCAAGTTTGAGAGCTCACATTTAGCCATCAATATGCTTATTTCATTAGGAGCTTGATTGCATCTTGAATAAAAACCTCTTTAGTAAACATGAATGAATTTAATAGCATGGTTTTCCAAAAACTGATGGCTCCCACCACCACATCTGCTTGGTGACTTCGAGAAGAGATAAGTCATCATACTAGTATGCAGTAACACATGGACACATTACCAAGGCTTATCTGTGTGTGGTAACTAAAAATAGCTGGTTTGTGAAGCGAGAAACTCTTCCTTCCTCTGACAAGGGGTGGGCCTGGAAGATGACAGATTAGGAAACCACTCGTCAGTATTAAAAAGGGTGTAGTTGCTAACTCAGCTACTATTGCAAGTATTGTTGCCATTTTACTTTCTAGGCTAGGTGCTTCTTTTGATATTGCCCTTTTATTTATATTGCTTTTTCCTGTGCTGCTTTCTTGTATTTAATCTTTGAAGACTATAGTTGAGTCCACAAAAGTATATAAAAAAAAAAGAAACAGTAAAAGTGTATGCTATATTCATAACAAAATAGCAGACAATATAGACAAAATGAGCAAACCTTAGTTTACTAAAGTGTAACTCTGATGTCTTGGAAAAAAATGCCTTCATATAATTTGTAGTCTTAATAAAACCTTCAGTATTAACACTCTGAATGAGTACCATTTTCCAAATAATTTTCTAGTTACCAAATTATTAATTTAAAATTTATAATAATAAAGACAGACTGATTTCTGCATTCTGACCTCTAGGATGAAGTCTTTCATATTTTGCTGTATGTATTGCTTTTTGCTTGAAAAAAAATCCATTAGATGGCTAGCACCATGATATAGAGGTGTAAAGTCCTGACTATGGCCCAGAGAACTGAAAGCACCTTGGTATGTTCAGTGAACTGTCATTCATATTATTTATTTATTTTTATCTATCCACTTATTTATGCATGTTTGCGCATATCTGTGTATGAATATATGTTTGTGTGCTCATATTTATTACTTAGTTGTTTGTTTAATTATTTATTGTCAATTTAGATAGAGCTCTGACCCTGATATACCAATCATCAGGTGACAGAGCCTTGGATTTCTGGTTATTAGCTGTCTGTCTGAGGTGTTATTTACTTTCATAGACTACATATATTTTATAAACTTCATAGGATTTGCAGGGCAGAGTCAATTTATGGATCTTAATCAACTTGCCACTATCCATCCTCATAGGGCACCTGCTGCCTAAAAGAAAGCAAGTCAGATGAAGACTTTGATGAATTTATAGGCAACACTCAATCAACACAATTTGCCTTAAAGAATTTTAAAATATCACTCAGCTTCTGATTGGCCTGAATGCATGATAAGCATAAAAACATAGTAAAGAGGGGGTGTAGTCTTTATTCTAAACCAAGTGTCTGTTCTATTCTACCATAGCAGCTCAGACGCCACAGCCACATCAAGGACACCTAGCAGCCAGTACCAATCCCCAGTCTGTCAATCTTTAATTTTAAATTGAGGAGAAACAAAAAAAAAGATGTATTAATCCAAGACTGCATGCTATTAACTATTAATCATGACCCTACTAGAAAGGATGCATTTAAACACAGTATAGTGAGAAGAAAACTGTGTCCCAATTTTACATGCAGTATATTTACAAGACATGTAAGGAACACTACAAGGGTCAATGATAATAGTCTTGTGGTTTTGCATTTTGGTTAACATCATGAAGGTCTCCCATTAGGTCTAAGCACTTTCTGTTTTACAACAAGTTCCTTTAAATGTAAAAGAAGAGAGAAAAGTGAAATGTATCTTAGAATGTAAAGAAGCTTTAATGATTATGAAATGCAAAACTGTTAAACTTACAGGTTTATATATGAAACTGAACTAGAAAACACTTGTGACTGTCCTTTATTTCAGATTCTGCCTGGTTAGTTCTTTCATGTTTTATATACTTTTTTATGTTTTATTGTCTTTTTAAGTCATTGTGTCAGTTCTGTAACTGATTATATAATGAATTCCTTTGTAATTGGATTATTTACTGTACTTGTGCTGGGCATTGAGTTTGGGCTAGTGTTTGGTACTGAATATTCCACTGAAACAAATTTTAACACAGGTTGCAGGATGGAATAAAGCTATCAATGGTTTATTGTGTTTCAAATAGAGCAAACAGAGCAGCAATCTTCTGCACACTCAGTTAGACAAAGGCCTTTGACATTGGCTTTGACATCCAAGAAGTAGATGCAAAGAGGAGTGGGCCTAGCACAGACCGCTTGGTGACTGCACTGGTGACGGCCTCTTTGTGGAGGTGGTCTCACTGATTTTAACCTCCTGGGTCCAGTTAGTGAGCCAGCTAGCTATCCAGCATGTTAAAAAGGGGTTTATATCTACTTCTGTAAGTTTGTTGACAATGTAGAGGGGGGTATTGTATCAAATGCCTTAACCAGATCTAGGTAGGCAGTATGTTCAGTTTTCCTCTCACACATTGTCTTTGTGACCTTTTCAAAGAAGTCCACCAGATTCAGTAAGCATGACCTTCCTTTGACAAAGCCAAACTGGGCTGGATCCAGCATCTGGATGTCTCATATGTTCTTGATAATTTCCATGATAATTCTTTCCAATCCATGTTTATTTTCAAATATGACTAGTCAGAGTAATGGGTCTGTAGTTTCCAGTATCTGTTGACAGTCCTCCCTTATGAAGGGGGTGAGGTTGAGAGGGGGTAGAGTTGGAAATTAATTTGTTAGCTAACAGGTTCACTATATTGCCAGGTTTGGTGAATGTGGTACCATTAACCACCAGTCCAGCTCAATGCTGTGTGATGACATTGAGGTTTCTGACATAACTGTTGAAGGCCTTATGGTTATCTTTCACCAGGGAGGATATATTAACCTCAGGATTGGCTTTGCTTAACTAAAGTAGCCCTCTTAGTTGTCTAATTTCTTTGATGAGAGAGGTTTTTGCCTTTTTTGGAATAACTCTTTCTGATTTTTACCATTTTTTTTTCTTTTTGTTTTATATCCTGCTTAATTTTGGATGCCACTGGAGCAGTTTTTTTTCTGGAAATAGTACTGGGCTTACTTCTGGTAGGTACAGTAGCCTCTATGCAGCTACTGACATTTTTGTACAGAGTTTCTGAAAGAATTTAGCATAGGTTGGTGTGTTCTCGGGGTTTGAAGGGGCATTGAATTTTGACAAAGCAGCACTTAATAAGAGGTAATATGCCTTGGAATATTTACTGTTACTGGTTTTAGTGGGATTACGGAGTTGATTTTGATTTCAAAGAAGACAGCTTTATGGTTGTCCCTTACAGGGAGGACAAGACATTAGTGGGGGGGTTACAAAGTACAGGAATCTTTATGCCTGTAGATTTCAGGCAGTGTAGGATTCCCAATCTATAGAGGGGTAATTAATGCCTACCATGAGTAGGGTGTTAAGTTGGGTGGTAAGTGCCTCCAGTAGGTCCAAGTATGCATTGTGAGCTTCTTGGGACATGGAGGGTGACCTATAGCTGGCTAGGATATGGTACAGGATTTTTTCTAGGGTGATCTGCACATGGAGGAACTCCAGCACATCATCCTGTTTGACGACCCTAGAGGTATGCTTGTTATTGATGTATATTGAGACACCTCCATCTTTAGCTTTTGTTTGTGCAGTTGCTGGTCTAAAGGTATGGAAGGCACTGAACTCTTGCACTTATCAGGATATTCTCTGCCACTTCATATCCCAGTAACTGCATAGATATCTATATTCTCATGAGTGAGGAGGGCTTGGAAGGAGTGTAGTTTATTTTTTTTTAATTTAGGCTTCTGGCATCGAGCAGTAACACCCTCAGGTTCCATTGAGCTGATTTTCCTTTGTCAGAAGGTTTGTCAGTTTGCCTAAAAGAAGCACTATAGGGGGATTGGGATGGACACAGACTTAGCCAGTATTCAAAAGCCTAGAGGAGAAAGGTGCCAACCATTCTTCACAAGGCAATGTGGTCTGTTGTCTTATGTTCTCCCAAGCTGGCAAATTTTAGATCCCCTTAGAATGACACCAGAAAGACAGCCAGTTGCTGAAATCAATCATTTTTACTCATATTGTGACATCATCTTCTTAGATAGTAATATGCCGCTAAATGCAAGGCTCATAACAGCCTGAGATATATAGTCTGAAAGCTCCATAATGTCTCTCTTCATATAGTTCAGGGAGGTGCAGCTCAGGTAATTTTCACCTACATCAACTAGGATGGAATCATACTGTTACCTGTGGTGTAATGAATTGTGTGCATGAATGATTTGACAGATACTAGCTCCAGATAGGCAACTAACAGTTATCATCTCCTTGTTCGCCATGGTTAGAGGGACATCAGTATATCTTACAATGGAATACACTATGGCAATATTCCTGGGACATTTGTTTGCTTGCCTTATGAGCTTAGTGTCTGGGGATCTAGTGAGAGTGACATTATGCGTGGTGTATGTGTTGAGGAGACAAATATACAGTTCTCTCTTATAAAAAAGTTAACTATACATGTTTCTAAAGTGTGTGTGTGTGTGTGTGTGTGTGTGTGTGTGTGTGTGTGTGTGTGTGTGTGTGTGTGTGTATGTGTGTGGAGGGTATAAGTCCACTGAAAACAAGCTTTCTGTATTCAGGAGAGGTAAACATGATTTTTACTTCTGATGTATTCTCACCTCAATAAAGACTTATTTAGGCCATTATTGTACTCAGAGTACTGAGCAAAAGCTCACTAGAGCACCTAAATGAAAATAGAGTATTATGCAAGATGTCACTTAGTGGAAATAAAGACTCATGACTTGAAGCCATTATGACCTGTCCTTGAAATACTACATCTTATATTATTATATAAATAAATAATTGCAAACTGTATTAGTTTTCAGTTCTCTCTCCCTTTGAGATTTTAATATGGGACTTTCAGATAACAGCAGAGTCATCAGTTATAAAACGCACCTAGATTTACTGTTTTAACCTTACAGCTTCTCAGTTCAGCACACCTTTCTTGCTTTAGGCACTTGAATGCATGATACTGTAGACACAGAATACTACAGCCAAAAAAAAAAAAAATATATATATATATATATATATATATATATATATATATGCATGGATCTAGGACTGTTGAACGAAACTTCAACATCCTGAATCCACAATAACTGAACCCACTTTAATGAAAGCACTTGAAAAAGCACTTTCGTTAAAGTGTGTTGCAAAAAAAAACCCAATAAATCTACTTTTATGCAGGAGGCAAGCCCCCCTGCACCCCCCATGTGGGGGGCTGTGCCCCCCACCCCCTACATTAATATTCTCACTCCGAGGTCGCACTACAGTGGAATTTTCCCTTATCTGCACTGTAGTGCAACCGTCACAACGGGCATACTTATCCGAAAGTGCTGCTTTGCTGAGCAGCACTTTTGGTTAAGTATGTTCGTTGATTTCTGCTTTGGCAGAAAGTGCCATTGGGGATCAGTATGGATCCAATATATATATATATATATATTTGTGATGACCCTGCCCTGGCCCAGCAATCAAGGAGCCTCAATCCTCACCACTAACACCAGGGAGGTCATCTCCTAGAGGAGGAAAGGATGACTAATACACACAGTAAAGTACAATTTCCCTTAAGTAGACATAGAGATCACAGTCAGTCTGGGGATGGCTGCTCCCTTGCTCACCAGATCCCCAGTAAGACTCCCCACTAGCACGGCTATAGGGTCCAGGTGTCAGCCTAACTGGGTAAGCTAGAACCTCCAGTACCTTCTCTCTCCAACCAGCTCTTCATGTCCCTGCCCAAGTAGCTGACACAACACACACACACACTTTGAAATAAGTATTTCTACAACTTCACAGACACTCCTGGGAAAGGCTGACAGAGATTCTCCACCTGTGCCCCTTTACCCAGACTATATGGTAGTAATTACTGCCACCACCCAGTTAATAATATCAGCTACTAAAAGGCCCTTAAAAGGGTGTCCAATTATTACTGTGCATTATTAATATCCAATGGTAATGTGACTGTACAGTCTCTAAGGCTTATTGAAAGTGCTTAGACAGTAAACTCTATAAATATATAATGTACTCTAAAGCATACTTCATCTCTACACAAACCAGCCACAGGTAGAAGGTTTTAAAAATATTTAATAATAAATAATTAAAGCACAAGACAAATCTACTACACCACAGATATATCTAAGAGTTCACAGATCACACAGAAACTTAAAATAATATAGTAGGACAGGTCTGGTTTCAAAAAAAAAATACCTAATTGATCTTTACTAGCTTTAACTATTCCTACAAGATATCACAGTGCTAAAAACTTACATGTGAGCATAAGGCAGAGTGCTGATAAGTAAGATGTCCAGATCAAAATGCCCCAGGTCTCTTGTGAGAAATAGTATTTAAACATTACGAACAAACATGTCTCTAAGGCCCTCCAAAATTACTTCATTTTTGAAACTTAGGTTTTCCCTGTATTCATATTGCATCATCTTAACTCCTGGTCTGAGTTGTCAAGCCAAAACCTGCATTATTTAGCAATCTAACACCTGCACAGAAACAAACAACAATAGAAGACATTTCACATGTATACACTAACAGAAACTAAAGCAATAAAGCACTTTTCACATCTAAATTATAGTCATAAACTTTAGCCTTAAAACAATGGGTATGACATCTTCATCCAACAGCCCTTGGGCCGAATTCTAACATGAAAGGATACAACATGCTTCACTGGGCCATTAGAGTGCAATGTTGTCACATATTTTGCAGTTCCACATTTCGCAGTGTTTTCTTACATTTAAAAATACAAGCTCGTATTTTACATTTATTTATACAGTTGATAGAATTATATATTAAATTCTATTTGACTAGTCTGGCAGGCTTCGCCCATCTCTCCCCAATCATCACATCTCTTCCCACCCCCGGGGAACTCAAGCAAGTTTCTCAAGTACCCCTTGAGAAATGTCGCTTGAGAGTGTCAGGTCTACCTGACTGTACCTCACCCCATTCCCTGTCTTGAGAGCCCATTTGCATTGGTATTGCTTCTCCCACTGTGGTGCTGCACTGACATATCATATGCTTGCAACCATAGACTCCTTCTTAGCAACTTGGTATTTTGCTGACTGGCTCTGTTTAACCATGTAAGAGGGTTGTGATATGTCATCACAGTGAATTTTCTTCCATACAGATAAGACTGAAGTTTTTGTAGTGCCCACACTATGGCTAGACATTCCTTTTCTACCGCTGCATAGCATTCCTCCCTGGGTTGGAGCCTATGACTGAGATAAACCACCGGGTACTCTTCTCCCTCTGAAGAAATCTGGCTAAACACAGCCCCCACCCTATAATTTGAAGCATCCACCTGCACAACAGTCTTTGCTGTAGTCTGGACTGGCTAACACAGGGGGTCCTCCCAAAACTTCCTTAAGCTTCTGAAATGCCTGCTCACATGCTGGGGTCCACACTACCTTATCTTATAGGTTATAGGTTAGTACTAGGCTACCTGCCCTTTCAGGCCATTTTAAGCCTAGCCAGTTACCCCATGTGAGAATCAAACCCTGCACCTTGTGTCTGTAAGGTAAACACCTTAACCATTAGGCCAATCTCCCACCATCTGGTCTGTTCTTCCTTGTCAGGTCTGTGAAGGGAGCAGTTATGGTACTATAATTGGGAATAAACTTTCTGTAGTACCCTGCTGTCCCTAAGAATGCCCTCACCTGCTTTTTGGTAACAGGTGCAGGCCATGCCTGAATAGCTTCCACTTTGTCAGGTTTTGGCCTTATCTTACCACTCCCCACTCTATGTCCTAGGTAGGAGTCCTCTGCCATACACACCTGACATTTGCTCGGTTTAATGGTCAACCCTGCCCTCTGTAGTCTGCCCAGCACCTCCCTGACATGCTGAAGGTGCTCTTGCCAGGAATGGCTGTAGATAGCAATATCATTCATGTAAGCAAGGACAAACCCTCCTGCTCCTACTAAAATATGATCGACCAGCCTCTGGAAAGTCGCTGGGGCTTTCTTTATCCCAAAGGGCATCTTAGTGAACTCATACAAGCCAAAAGGAATCACAAAGGCTGACTTCTCTCTAGAACTGGGAGTCAAGGGCACCTGCCAGTAACCCTTGGTAAGATCAATGGTTGTAAGATACTTAGCCCCACCCAGCTGCTCTAGCGCCTCATCTGTCATGGGCATGGGGTAAGCATTCAACTCTGTATGACTATTTCATTTCCTGTAATCCACACAGAACATGTTGCTGCCATCTTTCTTTGGCACCAACACCACTGGTGAGGCCCATGGACTGTTGGACTCTTGCATCACCCCTAGTTCCAACATCTCCTGTACCTCCTTCCTCAGAGACTGTTTGACTCTCTCAGGCACCCTATAAGGGGCCTGCCTAATAGGCCTTTGGAGTCCTGTATCCACTCGGTACTGCACCAGGTTGGTGCTCCCTGGTTTCCAAGTGAACACGTCCCCAAATTCCTGCAACACTGCTCAGATTTCTCGAACCTGGGTATGAGATAGCTGCCGGGACATTACTACCTCTTCCACCGAGGTATCAGCCCGAGCCTCACTGAGGAGATCACTCCCAAGACCTCTCTCAGACTCCACCTGCAATCCACTGCAAATGCTCAGCACAAGGGCCTCCCTATCATGGTAAGATTTCATCATGTTACCATGGCACATTTTGTGCCCCTGCCATCTGCCTAGCACTTCCACCATGTAGTTAACCTCACTTACCACCTTGTATGGTCCCTCCCAAGCTGTCTGCAACTTGTTGTGTCTGACAGGAATGAGAACCATCACCTGCTTCCCTACAGCATACTTTCTAGCTTGAGCATTCCTGTCATACCACACCTTTTTCTGTTGTTGGACTTCTGCCAGGTTCTCCAGGGCCAGTCCCATGAGTTCCCTGAGCCTTGTCCTGAGGTTCAGGACATATGCCACAACAGACTCATTGTGAGACTTGCACTCACCTTCCCACTCATCTCGAATTAAATCTAGAGATCCCCTCACCCTATGCCCATACAGCAACTCAAAGGCTGAAAAACCTGTGGATTCCTGGAGAACCTCTCTGTAAGCAAACAATAGATGGGGCAAACGTTTGTCCCACACCCTCTTAAACTGATCTGCAAATGCCCATAGCATGGACTTGATTGTATAGTTTAACCTCTTAACAAGGTCATTAGTCTGGGGATGGTAGGGGGTGGTCTTCATGTGCTTCACCCCACAGAACTTCCACAGACAAGCCATTAGATATGACATAAAATTGGCACCTCTCTCAGACAGAATTTCCTTTGGGAAACCTACCCTGCTGCAAATCTCTATCAAAGCATTTGCCACCTTCTCTGCCTCAATGGAGGACAAAGCCACTGCCTCAGGGTATTGTGTAGCATAATCTACAATTACTAGGATATACTTTTTCCCTGTGGAACTTGGGGTACTCGGAGAACCCACAATATCCATAGCTACCCTCTGAAATGGCTCTACAATCACAGACAAAGGCATCAAAGGAGCTCTCACCTTGTCTCCTGCCTTGCCTACCTTTTGGCACTGCTGACAGGTCCTGAGTACCCTGTCACATCTCTGGAAATTCCAGGCCAATAAAAGTTTTGCATAATACACCTCTTTGTACATTTTATGCCCATATGACCTGCAGAGGGAATATCATGGGCTATGGCTAGAAGCACCAGAAGGTAAGCTCTAGGAACTACCAACTGCTGTACTCTCTCACCTTCTAGCCCTCCCTCAGGGGTCCACTCTCTGTACAGTAACCCTTTGTTCCAGTATGCACATTTCCCCTTCCCTTGAGAATCAGGTGCCTCCCTAGCTACCTGCCTCAGGCCTTGCAATGTAGGGTCTGAGAGCTGAGCCTGTCTCAAGTCTCTCCTTGTAACCCTTCCCAGCTCCCCTTCCACAGGAAGTCTGACATGCTCTGACAGCGGTGCCTCACTGTCAGCCTGGGTACTACTACTCACCTCTACCTTTGCAGTTACCCTGTCCAAGGGAACAGCAGTACCCACAAGCAGCTGTGGCTCACATTCAGTCTCACTGCTACAGCATAGCTCACTCCCTGAAGTAACAACCTCAACAGTCCTGGCTGCAAGTATGCAGTCTGTCTGGGTCTCCCCCAGGCTACCAGACCCACATGCTTGTATTTTAGCCTCACTGCTCTTAACTGCATAAGTACATAGTACTCCCTCATCCAAATCCTTCCCTCTCAGGACATCTGCAGGATGGTAGTTCCATACCCCTGTTGTCTCAAGACAACCCACTATTGGCATTTTGTCTTTCCCACTTACTGGCTCCCCTCACCTTTGGTTCCCCACCTTGCCTCCATGGACACCTGTATGCCACATGGCCCCACTGGTTGCATTCAAAACATTTAATCCTAGCTGCTTGAAGTGTACCTGGACTAGTGGCATCCCCTGCTACTGGCAGATTCTGTTGGGGCAGACTGTGCTGCCCACCATGGGTTCCTTTAGTCCCATGAGCAGTACTGGGGTCCCATTCCTGTGCAGGGCTGCCCTACTTGCTAGGTATAGGTATCCCTTCTCCCCCAACTCCTCTGAAGTAGCACACTGTTTGTCAGCTAACCAGATCCTCATGTCCTCAGTCAAAGTGATCAGGGCTTGTTCCCTTACCAAAAGGTCTACCAGCCCTTCAAAAGTGGTGACCTGACATCCACTCACCCAGCTATGAAAATAAGTGCTCAGTTCAACAACATATTCACATACATTTTCATCTGCCTTGTGTCTATGCTCACGAAATCTTTTCCTATACATTTCAGGTATTAGCTTAAAACATTCTAACAAATGTATTTTTACAGCAGTATAATCAAAACAGTCTATGTCATGCATTTTTGCTAAAGAAGTTACAGCTTTACAATGGAGTAAGTGGGTCAGGAAGCATACCCAGAGCCTTTGGTTAACTTCATACTGTTTACATACCCACTCAAACATATGAATGAAGCTATTAAAATGATCCCCCTCTTTAAACTGTGGAAGACATTTACTGACCTTTTGTGCTTCTGGGGTCTGGTTACTCCCTTCCCCCATTACCTCCATGATCTGGCGAAGAGTCAGCATTTCCCTCTCATGCTTTCTCTGCTGTTCCTGTTCTTCAGCTTCTAGGCTTCTCATTCTCTTGGCTGCTTCTAGTTCCATACTCCTGGCCTCCAACTCAAGTCTCTTTACCTCCAGCTGGATTTTTAAGTCCACTGCAGAAAGGTTGAGCTGTCCAGTCTCTGGGGATATTATATCTCCACTGACAGTCTGATTAACCACCAAGCTGCTGTTTTCTGATGCAACTGTAACCAAGGCTGCAATCAGGTCTGCCTTAGTCAGGTTTCCATGCACCAGCCCCCTAGCCTGGCACATCTCCACCAGCTGGCTCCTTGTCAGCTTTCCATACTCTTCTGCTGATATGCTGCCTGCCCACCCTGACTAACACTAAGCTAACAAAAGAAATAAACAATTGTGATCTAAACTCTTGGTATACACTGCATGGCTGTTTTAGAGTACAAAACAGTTTTAGAGATCACTGTACATAAGCTACAGGAATTCGCTCTACCCACACCACTACAAGCCAATTAGTATGTGAAGTAGATCCCACCACTGCCCAAACACTTGTGACGACTGTGCCCTGTCCCAGCAATCAAGGAGCCTTAATCCTCACCACTAACACCAGGTAGATCGATTCCTAGAGGAGGAAAGGATGACTAATACACACAGTAAAGTACAATTTACCTTAAGTGCACACAGAGATCAGAGTCAGTCTGGGGCTGGCTGCTCCCTTGCTCACCAGATCCCCAATAAGACTCCCCACTGGCATGGCTATAGGGTCGAGGTCTCAGCCTAACTGGGCAAGCTAGAACCTCCAGTACCCTCTCTGTCCAACCAGTGCTTTGTGTCCCTGCCCAAGTAGCTGACACAACACACACACACACTTTGAGATAAGTATTTATACAACTTCACAAACACTCCTGGGAAAGGCTGACACAGATTCTCCAGCTGTGCCCCTTTACCCAGACTATATGGTAGTAATTACTGCCACCACCCAGTTGTTAATATCAGTTACTAAAAGGCCCTTGAAAGGGTGTCCAATTATTACTGTGCAATATTAATATCCAATGGTAATGTGACTACACAGTCAAAGGCTTATTGGAAGGGCTTAGACAGTAAACTCTATAAATATATAATGTACTCTAAAGCATATTTCATCTGTACACAAACCAGCCACAGGTATTAGGTTTTAAAATATTTAATAATAAATAATTAAAACACAAGACAAAACTACTACATCACTGAGATATCTAAGAGTTCACAGATCACACAGAAACTTAAAATAATACAGTAGGACAGGGCTGGTTTCAAAGAAAAATACCTAATTATTTTTTACTAGCTTTAACTATTCCTACAAGATATCACAGTGCTAAAAACTTACATGTGAGCATAAGCAGAGTGCTGATAAGTTAGATGTCCAGATCAACATGCTCCAGGTCTCTTGTGAGAAATAGTATTTAAACATTACTAACAAACATGTCTCTAAGGCCCTCTCAAAATTACAACATTTTTGACACTTAGGTTTTCCTAGTATTCATATTGCATCATCTTAACACCTGGTCTGAGTTGTCAGGCCACAACCTGTATTATTTAGCAATCTAACACCTGCACAGAAGCTTGCAACAATAGAAGACATTTCACATGTATATACTAACAGAAACTAAAGCAATAAAGCACCTTCCACATCTAAATTCTAGTCATAAACGTTAGCCTTAAAACAATGGGCATGAAATTTTCATCCAGCCGCCTTCGGGCCGAATTCTAACATGAAAGGATACAACATGCTTCACTGGGCCAGTAGAGTGCAATGCTGTCACATATTTTGAAGTTCCCCATTTCACAGTGTTTTCTTAAATTTAAAAACACAAGTCTGTATTTTTCATTTATTTATACAGTTGATAGAATTATATATTAAATTATATTTGACTAGGTTTGCAGCCTTCACCCATCTCTCCCCAGTCGTCACAATATTCATGTTTTCTGATGAAATATAGAGAATTTTTATTTCTGATGTATTTATATCTCATTAAGGTAAGTGTACTGAGATGAAGTTCCCATAGCACCCACAACAATAGCCGAGTATAATACAAAATGTCAGACTGGCAGTGAAGGTGCATGAACTATCTCTGCCCATCTCTGAGATTAGTATAACACTTTCAGGTAAATAGAATATTCATCTACAAAACACACTTAGGACTGCAGGTCTAACTGGAGAACTTTAGTTGCTTTAATGCATGGCATTTTAGCTACAGCATGATACAACTAAAATGTACACACACACACACACACACACACACACACACACACACACACACACACACACACACACACACACACACACACACACACACACACACAGACATACCATACTTTCCAGTTATTTGTAAACGTAATACACATACATTTTGAACAATAGCTTTATCCAGCTTTTAATGCAGATGTCTAATAGCTCTTATGTGATTAAAAAATACCAGACTGTGATAGCAAAAGCACTTTGAAACCCCTGCTTTACTAGATGGATTTAAAAGGTCATGTGTCAAACCCCTGACAATAAAACATTTTGGACTTTTAATAAAGTAAGTTTGTACAAAACAAGATTGCACACTATGCTGCAAAAACCCAAAGACAGACAAACCCATCAAAGCCACCACTCTACCACACTAAAATAACTAAATTGGTTAGATCTACCTCACTATCTTACTTATGCAAAATTAATCCCAGTGCAGAAATAATAAATAATCATTAATTCTGCCAAGCTCTTAGTAGTTCTCCAAAATTACATCCCACAGTGTCCCTTAAGAACAAAAGTTAAACAACTCCTTATCATACACAAATAAAAAAATCTGCAGGACACTTCCTATATTCTAACACAGTAGCATAGACCTGGAACTCACTTCCTATGACATTCATGTCATCACTGAACCTCCATATGTTCAAAATTACTTTAAAAACATTCCTAAATAACTCCTGGCTCTGGTCATGTTTCACGCCAGGCTAATCCCATCCTATAATATATTTTTTTCTTTTTCACCCCACCATCATCTTCTAACCACAGTTTTATATATCACACCCTCTTTCTTGCAGCCATTCTCTTCTCTGACTTCCTTCAGCTATAACTATCCTTCTGTCCTCCTTTACCAGTATGTGAAATTTTACCCACTTGCTATGCTACCAAAGTACATATCCTTCAAATCCTCATTTGCAATTTGTAAATATCTTTTTCTATTAACTTTATACACATAATTTTTCTGTTGTGTACACATATTTCATTATTTATTGATCAAATGTCGCTCTCTCTCTGATGTTCCTTGTCATCTTATTAACAATCCCTTTCTTATCTTACCTCTGTCACTCTTTATTTACATTTCATGCATTTTACCTACCTTATCTCACACTTGCTTCTAGCTTTCTCTTCACTGCTTGTAATTTAAATAAAATAAGCGTACTTCTCTCACTATTCAATCTTGCTATTTCTTTGGTTACTCTGTACTATATTGCATTATACTTGCAAAAATAACAATCCATGCCAAGTGTTTATATATGCTATATTGCACTGTTTCATTTTCATACAATATTTTGGAGCTTTTCTCCCTGGGCCATGGCTGAAAATGGGTTATTGCCTAGTTAGACATTTCCAGGTAAACAAATGTCAGCAACACAAATGTTTTTCTTTCGGCTTTTTCGGGTTAGGGGTCGCCACAGTGGAACTTCAGTCCACTAATGATTGGCAGTAGATTTTTATGGTGCCAAAGTGCCAGCCCGATGCCCAACCTTCAATGAAGGCACGCCCATTCACACATGTCTTTCAAACCCCCCAGAAATGGGGAGAACATGCAGACCACCACACAGAAGGCACTCCAGCCAAGAATCGAACGGGAGAGCATCTTGCTGTGAGGTGGCAATGCTACCTCTGCACCACCGCAGCATACCACAACACAAAAAAAATGCAAAAGTGCATAAAACATGCACACATTCTCCAAGTGGGTGTGCACCACGTTGGAAAAGGGTTCCTCTTTCAGTGAAAGAATCAGAGATATATAACGATCATATAACTTTTTGACAGATCCTGCCACTCCACCCAAAAAAAAAAAATATATATATATATATATATATATATATATATATATATATATATATGGATTCATTTTATATCCTCGAAATATAGAAAAATTGAAATTCAGTATTTCAAAGCTATAAAGCTGAATTTTTGAAACCACAAAAACTCAGAACCGCGAAATTCAAAAGCTCGTAAACCGAAGATTTTGAATTTCACGCTTCTGCTGCATGCATAAACACACCATCCTCCCCACACACAATCACAAGCTCTCTACTACATAAAAGCAGGGGGGCAAGCCACCCTGCACCCCCCATGTGAGGGGCTGTGGTCCTCACACCCCCTACTTAAATATTCTCACTCGCACTACACACAAACCCACACAAATCACCACCACACAAGCTACACTCCTCGCAAACACACATCACAGCAACAAAACACACTGACACACACCACAGCCCCTAACCAAAATCCTTAACACACACACACACACACACACACACACACACACACACTTACCTGAATCCATAACCACAGCGAAACCTCAGAAACATGAAATTCAAAACCGCCTGTATTCCAGGTTTTGAATTTTGCGCTTCTGAACTTTCGCTGTTCTCAAGATTCCACTATAGATTATATATATATATATATATATATATATATATATATATATATATATATATGATCAATCAGAATCCCCAGACTTCTATTTTCCTTCATAAATCACCTGCTCCCAACCTTTCGTGCAAATGTCAAATAATCCCCAGGTGGAAACCAAACATAGTACCAAACTGCAACAACACAAGCCCTCTGAAATGCTGGCCTTGATAGCTTTATATAAGAGGTTATATGTCAGTTCCCCAAAGATAATTCACATTAAAAAAATCTGAGAATTGTAGTAATGAACTCTGTTATAAAACACAGGCATGCTCATAAGTATACTGCCCAAGGATATTGTGCCCCTTTTGAGAGCATAGAGTGCCAGTGACCTTGAAAGAATCACACAAATACAATGGTCATACTGATTTTTGATAGATAATGCTTCCACAACAACCATATCAATAATCATTTAATAGTGATCCTATAACAGCCATTTAATTTTATGCATCAAGTGTCCCCAGCCCTTTTGTCCAGAGGTCAAATAGCACCCAGGTGGACACCAAGCATAGTGGCAGACTATGTGAACAAAAGCTCTCTGAAAAGCTATATTTCCCAGTGGTTCATAGGTAAGTACTAGGCTAGCTGCCCTGGGAGAGCCATTTTAAGCCTACCCAAGTTCCATTTTTGTGCTTGAATTAACATATTATTTATTCATTTATTTGTTTGTTTATTTATTTATTTATTTATTTATTTATTTATTTATTTCCAGTTTGATGACCGGGGAGGTCCACTGGGCTCAAGGAGCCTGTTTTCACTGGAGGCCCGGGGAGAAAAGCTCCATATTACATAGTAAAAAATAGTACAATTAAGCAAATTTTAATATTATATAGTAGAACTAAGCAAAGTATAACATTAAAATAGATGATTATACATTACATACTTACATAATGACAGATTAGAGAAGAAGTAGTGCAGGGTTTAAGTTGTACAGAGGTTGGAAATAATCAGTAAATGATTTACAAACTAACATTTGTAAGATGGCAGTAAATAAGATTAATCCCGGGAAAGGGGAGAATAAGGTGGGAAGTACATTAAGTACAATGAGTGTATTCATGTAATAAGCAGGTTAGGTAGGTAGAGTACAATTGCATTTCCAGTTATGGGAGAGGTAGGAATGGAGCTGGGTTTTAAAATGTTAAAAGTTTTCAGAGGTTCTTAGAGAAGGAGGGAGAGAATTCCACTTTTTGACTAAGGAAAAGGATAGGAGAAGCTGACCAGTGGGCTTGGTTTGGTTTGTATACAGTAATTAGATTTTGGTGGGCAAATCTTAGAGGTCTGTGTGGGATGTATGATGGTAGGATGTTTGTTAGAGCTGGGCATTTAGCAGGTTTAAAGATTAGCTTGTGGGCTGCAGTGAGTTGGAGGTAGTCAAGGTAGTTGGCAGGTCTAGCCAATTCAGTAGGTGGAGAGACATGCAGTGGTGGGTGGAGTATTTGGATTTGGTAGCAAATTTTGAGATTTTATTGTAACAGATTTCCAGTTTGGAAGAAATAGAGGAAGATAGATTGGTTAGTAGGGGAGCACTGTACAATAGTGATGGTAGTAAGTAGGTAGTGGCTAGTGTCTGTCTTGTAGTATGGAATAGAAAGTGGGAGTTTCTGTACAGCATGCCAAGTTTCTGATGTGTTTTCTTAATACTTAATTGAATGTGAGTGCCGAATTTTAGATGTTCATCAATAGTAACCCCAAGGAGTTTAGCAAAAGGAACAACTTCTATAGTGGAGTTGGCATGGCTGATAATATTGAAAGAGGTTTTGTCGAGATGGAGGGATTTTGAGGGAGAGAATAGTAGAATTTTAGATGTGTTGGTATTCAGAGAGAGGTGATTTTGAAGTATCCAGTTCTTAGTAGTTGAGAAGGCGGTTTGAGTTTTTGTTTGGAGGTCAGGAAGGTTAGAAGCAGAGCAGACTAGAGTTGAGTCGTTTGCGTACTGTACAATCTTAGTGTTAGGAATGTCTGCATGGAAATCATTAATAAATATATTAAAGAGCATTGGGCCGAGTATGGATCCCTGGGCAACCCCGGTTGGGGTAGGAAGGAAGGATGAGATGCCAGTTTTCCATTTCACGGCCTGAGATCTGTCAGAGAGGTAGCTGTTGAACCAGGTAAGGGTATTTTGAGAGAGATTAAGTTTAGAGAGTTGGTTTAGCAGGTGGTTTTAGATTGAGCTATATTACTTATAGTGAGAATAACTGGAAACAAGCAATAGATAATTTGAGGGATCTCATTCAAGGAATAAAGCATTTTGGAACTGCCTCTGTCTATTACTAGTAGTAAAGGAGACATTCTTGGGGTACATTTTCTGTTTTCCATCCATATATCCAAGTTGTGCTCGAATATAGATGGGGATGAATAAGAGTAGTTCTGATGCCATTTGACTTGCTGATGTGCAGTAAGTCTATTAGAATTGGGATGGAGGATACCTTGCATGCCAGACAAAGGTCACCTCTTAGCAGTCGATTGGATACTGATTGTAGTGACATGGCTTTGAGTCTGTCCATGTAGGACTTATTGATTAAACCTTGTTTCCTTTTAGTAAGATATCTCTGTGGATGCTCCAGTTGTTGCATATATAGGGACAGATACATCCCAAAGGGGGGCATTATACTCAATGATTGGTCTAATGGGGACTTAGTAAATGGAATAATGACATCCCTAGATCTAGACACACTCCTTTGTTCATATGCTATGTGATACAGCAGGATATTCTTATGACAATGGACACATGTTGGTCAAATGTTAGGTCACTGTCCACATAAGTTCCCAAATCCCACACACCTGGGACAACTTTTAGGGGTATTATGTGAATGTGTCATTTCCCCAGCATAGATGACTATGCAAAGGATATGTTAATACATTTTTTGTCATTAAGGTTTAGTTCATGATTTTGGGATGAATTGTTTATAATGGGACAAGACTTCCCGCAGGATGGCTACATTATATGGGGAATTCAATGAATGTTCCTAGCTTGCTATTATCAGCAAACTTAGACAGAGCCATTTGGTATTGGCTTTTACTTTAAGAGGCAATACGCCAGTTCTACAAAAGCAGTTCACAATAGCAAATAATAAAAAAATAAATAAATAAATCAGGAACTTCTATTAAGGTACTTTGGTACAAAAGAAGCACTGTCCTGATGGAATGTCTAACTTCTGAGAGAGTATACTACCTTTGTCTGTGAAAGAATCACATAAATAAAATGGCCATATAGCTCCTTGACAGATCCCTTGCAATCACGTAAATGTAATGGCCATATAGCTTCTTGACAAATCCCTTGCAAACTGACACTAGTCAGGTTTTATGACACTGTTATCCTAATACAAAGCTATACTTCCTGTACTTAATGTGTGCACTTCTCAGCCGAAAAAGGTCATCATGACAGCTCATCTTCTGTTCACTAAATGCAAAGGAAATAACATCTTCTTGTACTGACATTCTTAGTATTGCTTATGAAACATTTTATTACAAGTTCCACAATTATATGCTTTGTGATTTTTTTTTTCATAAATGGAAAATGTAGTGTTTGTAAAAGTCTGTAACAGGAATTTGATACATAATAGTTCTTGCATGCTATTCATTCTTAAAGTGTCAATAAAACCAGACCAAAAAAAAAATAAATAAGAACAACATATAATGATAAAAAAAAAAAAAATCTGGTCATTGCACAAGGGCACATTAGTACTGCATTGTGGATGCTTAACTGTTAAGGAAAATTGCAAATTAGGGCACAGTACCTTGACTTTATTTTGTTAGCATTGATCCTAATAATGACCATCTACACTTACAATGCTCCCCTTCCATTTCAAGTAGTATTTACTGAATTCATAATCAGCAAATGTGATGTGCATGGCAGGTTTTAAAGTTTCATGCCAAACAAGAAAATCCAACACCTTATTTCCTGATAAAACATTTGTTAATTTATATCTTCATTATTTTACTGTGTAAAATAAGGATCCATGATTGAGTTTATTTCCATAAAGTTAATATGATGCATGTAAACATGCTGCAGGGCAGAAATAGTTTTCATTCTACTACTTAGTAAAAGTCTAAATGTTGTTGTGTCTTTCGGCTTTTCCCGGTTAGGGGTCGCCACAGCGGAACTCTGGTCCGCTAATGATTGGCAGTAGATTTTTACGTACCGAGTTGCCAGCTCTGACACACAACCTTCAACGAAAGTATGCCCATTCACGCATGTCTCCACACAAAAGACGCTCTAGCTGAGAATCAAACAGGACAACGTCTTACTGTGAGGCAACAACACTACCGCAGCACCACCACCGCAGTTAATAAAAGTCTAAATGTAACATTATTTTTCACTTTCATCATGTTTCATATAAAAGTGAAAAATAGATTATTACATTTAGTAAAAGTCTAAATGTAATAATCCATTTTCCACTTTTATATGAAACATGAAGAAAGTGAAAAATAATTACATAACACTTGTGCTAAATGATTTAGAAATGAAGTAGAAATAATGCTCAGAAGCTCATAAAAAAGAATCTTTTGTAACAGTGAATGGCCTTGTAGAATCAACTTTTGTAGAACACCAGCTAGAGTGACATGTAAAGGTTACTGTCTAACACATACCAGCATAAATACAGGAAATATAATCATGACAGGTAAATATCATTGTAAAGTTTATATTGTAAATATGCATCTCAAGCTACTTCAACACTTTTCTTATATATACACTGCCAATAATGTATAAATGTATTCTGGATGAGTCATAAAATGTACCCTTCCTTTTTATAGTATCTCATTAAGGAAATTATGTTATTTGAATGAGAGAAGACAACAGAAGAAATATAGTTGTGACTCATTATTAAAATCCTTTTCACATTTTCTGTCAATTACTTAATAACAAAAGTACTAGAAGCTGAAGAATCTGGATGTTACTTGCCAACAATGTTCAATTAAAAATGAAAACAGTTCTTGTAGTTAAGCAGATTTGATACATACTGTTCTACTTTGCAATAATCTCTCACAATACTGCAATGCTTTGAGTTGATATTAGCTCATGTGCTAATATCTGTGCCTGTCAGTAAGGATTTATACAACACAGACCACTTCAGACGCTGGCTCTAAATGCAGCTATTAACACATTCTGCAGTGTTAACCTGCTCCTGTTACTTCTAGAATCTCTCCAGTCTTGTGCACCACTAATTCCAGTGCTCAGACTGGGTATACACCATGATGATGAGCACTACACTTTTATATCAGTACACCATTTCACTTGCCATCTTGTTCATAACTCAGATCGCTTACTTACATGGAGTTCCTCATTTCCATGCAAATATGCATTCATTAGCATTTACATAGCCACTTTCTTTTGACCCCTTACATGGTCATGATTTCTGTATTTTAGAATCTGCCACACCCTGCACATTGTCAATACCCAAGCTAATTTGTCTTGTGAATGTGATAGACATCTGTGAATCCCTGCTTTAATGCTAAAATAAATTATACCCGACAGAGACATGGTGAAAGCTTATTGGTAACCAATGGAAAAACAAAATGTCATATTTTTTCTTAACATTAAATGTGTGAGGCAGTCATTTTAGTAAAACAAAATAAAAAGGCAATACCATAATTTTATGATATCATGTTTACCGCACTTTTCATATGGATAAGTCAAGGTGCATATACTAAAGAACATCCACCAGTCATTTGTGCATCATTAATTTTCTAAAAAAAAAGATAGCATTTTAAAATCATTATGAAAGCATAGATGTTCTTTGTCATATGTATTTCCTTTACCACAAAGCTGTAAGATGGGTAGGATGAGCTAGACAGGCCCTTCAAGCACTGTCTTGAAAGTGGTGAGGTGCAAATCTGTAATTTATTATTTACATGTTGTACATTAAAAAAATGCACTTGTTGCATTTGCCTTGAGGTTTAAGAATGTCTGGCTCCTCTCTGCACTCTTTCTACAAAGAAAAAAGTTTGTCATACCTTAAACTTTACTTCAGGTACACATATGAGGAATCTCCATGTAAAAGTGGACTGTGTTGTGATGGGGCTTTGTATGCAGCAGTTATTTAAATCTAATGTATATAACATAGGGCAGGATTCACGAAGGCTTGCACGGAGTGTAAGAGACGTGCAACACTCCATGCAAGCCTCGCGATCCAGTAACAGCCCTAAACTCTGTATAAGAGACCAGCTAAAATGTCTCTTACATGGACCAGGCGTGGACATAGTAAATACCTCACTTGCAGCTGAAAGGTATGCAAATGAGGTATATTAGCAGAAACCAGTCCGTGTAAGAGAAGTTTTAGCTGCAGAAATGTACTCAGTTGACAACTGAGTACGTTTCTGCAAATTCCACAATGGAGCCATGTCAGCTCCAACAAAAGGGTGCATATGACTCAGGCAGCATGCCAATGGCCAAATATGTGGCCATTGGCAATATAACCTGATGCCAAAATATTAAAAATATAATTTTTTTTTTTCGGCGATTGCCGATATTTAAACCCAGCGCAGCCCCGCGCAAACGGGCTGCGCTGTATAAAACCATAAAAAAGAAGGTTATAAACCCACAAATGTGGGTTTTATGCAATACATGGAATGACAATGCAGGGACCAGCAGACCAAAAACAACATGGCCACCGTGTAGTGGTTGCTAAGGGGGGAAGCTGAGTCTAAGACATGCAACTAAGCATTAGTAGGCAATCTCATGTAAATGAGGGTTAGGATACTGAATCTCACAGTCACATAGCAAATGAGCACAGTCTGAGTAGTGTAAGAGATACATAAGGGGGAGGAATAGAGTAGGAGATAGGTGACATCACAGGGGGGAATGGTAGAAAGAAATGCAGTTCATTGGATGTCAGTGTAACATAACAGATGACAGACACAGATCATGGAAAGAGGTGTGCCACTAGATAAGTCATGGAAAGTCAAGAAATGGAAGGTGTACACTGTTACTTACACCAAAGTTTCTTGCTGGGCATGCACGTGCAAGTGTGCATGCCATGAAGCGCGTGTAGAGCAGTGTGCACACGTGTAAGGCAGACTAAGCATGTGGGAGCATGTTGGGAGATGTTTAACACTGTTTGCGCGGGTGTGTGCACGTGTAGGGCAGGCTGAGTATGTTGGAGGCTGTTGGCAGATGTGTAACAGTGTTTGAGCAGGTGTACTCGTGTTTTAACCCGAATAAGTAGATTCTGAACTGTGTAAGCACGTGTGCGCGCATGTAAGCCACTGCGAGCATGTTTCTGATGGTATGCACGTTGCTACCCCCTGAGGAAACAGAGAGGAAAAAGGAAGCAACAGAATTAATAGGAAGCTAGCAGGGATAACTGCTGAAGCTAGCAGGTGAAAACAATTAGAAGTAGGCAATTACACAGGCAGAATAGTAGCCCAGCCCAGCACTTAAAACTCTGCAAACAGTAGTGCAGGATGTTTCTCTTAAGAGACACTGCAAGACAGGAGTAAGCTAATAGAAGTGAAAACTGAAAAAGCTTAACTCAGAGCAGAAATGTTAGGGGCTGCCATAGCTGTCATAATGAGACATAGGCGACTTGCTGAGGGTGGTGACAATGCAGGTGGTGCCAGACAACCCACAGTGAGGAGACGGAGAAGACTGTACAGGCCCAGGGTCACCTACCACGGGGTAACATGAGCTGGAGATAGTAGAGTGCTATAGAGTGGACAGACAGCTCCTGCAGCAAATAGTTGAGCTGTGCAGGCCATGCCTCACACACAGAACCAACAGAGTGGACCCCATCCCAGTGGAAACCAAGGTATGTGTTGGCCTAAGAATACTAATAACAGGTACCTTCCAGAGACCAACTGGTGATATGATGGGGATATCACAGGCATTAGCCTCCAGGGTACTGCACCAGTTCCTGGATGCCATGTCAGCACATGTCGGTGATCATGTATATTTCCCCAATGCCCGTGAGGTATTGGCCAGCAATATGCATCTCTTCCAGCAAATAGCGGAATACCCTGAGGTAGTGGGTGCAATAGACTGCACGCACATATGCATCAAAGCACCAGCCTGTGAGCGGGGTAGGGACTACATTAACCACAAGGGCTTCCCCTCCATCAACTGCCAGGTCGTGTGTGATGCCCAGGGCATAATAATGAATGTGTGTGCTGGCTGCCCTGGGAGTTACCACGATTCCCACATCTGGCATTTGACGCAGCTGTACCAGACATTTGCCAATGGGGACATCCCACACGGACACCTAGTGGGGGATGCAGGTTATGCACTGGAGCCGTGGCTGATGACACCCATCAGAAACGCACACACACCTGAACAGGAACGCCATAATGAGGCACACGCACAAACACGTAATGTAATAGAGCGTGTGTTTGGGCTGCTCAAGTCACAGTTCCGCTGTCTGGACACATCTGGTGGAGCCTTGCAGTACACACCAACTACATGTACCCAAATTGTCATGGTATGTGCTATGCTACATAATATGATCTTGCGAAAACAGCTGCAGCAGGACCAGCACAGGGCAGGGCCAAACAGCACCCCACCATTGCCAAGGCCATCACAGGCAGAGCGTGACTCGGAGGAGGAACAACCTGAGCCTGCCCCAGTAGGCAGAAGGAGGAGTGCCCAGTATGCACTGGCCTTGGCAAAGAGGCAACGCATAGCACATACACTGGCTCAGTAGGAACCCTGGGAATGATACCCCTTCTGACTCACTCAAATAATAACATGGATGCCGAAAATGACATGACCTGCTCACAAACATGTACAGGGAAGTGTAATATGTGCATCCGACAGAGGCAGCCCTGCAGCACCACCTGAGGCACGAATGCCATATGTTAAGTAATGTAACACCATGTACTATATGCACACATGAGCACCCTGACTAACATCCACCCTCACCAAGCATGAAGCCTCAAAATGACGATGGGATGATCAAGTGCAATAACTGGCTGAAGTAATGCAGTTAGTCAAAGGGGTTTTCAGGCTGGGAAGACATGCGGAGCATGACATGATGCACCACCTGCTAGGGGTGGCATGCACCTATCATGCCATGCCCCATGGATACTGGCAAAGGCTGTCAGTACCCACACCATGCCCTGAATAGGGAAGTCTCAAAACACAAACCCACCTTCATAGGTTCCACAAGGGATAGGAACCTAGATGTACTGCTACCCAATGACAGATGTCTAAACAGCAAGATGTGTGCAGTATAAATGCACACAGTATGGAGAATGTAGATATCAGTCCTGTAATAGAGAACTGGGTCAAGGCTCACATCAGCACCCTAACACTACCAGGTCGCACCTCATACTGTGCTGTACAGCCGCTAAACATGGAACAAGCTACAAAAGGAGGGTGACTAGCAAGAAATGTCAAGGATAACCACACCCCCATGTTGGTACCACAACAAGAAGCAGCATGGATTAGCCATGGCCAAATACCAATGGCTAAAACCGCCTCCCAGTATATAGCCTGCTGCAGACTACTGTCCTAATACCAGGAACTGCACCTGGCCTATGTCGGAATACATGAATATATCAAGCCCCCCAAACCACATTATATTGCTTGACTGAAAATACCCAGATATACACTGGGAGCATTATACTAGCACCAACACAGTAGGAGAAAAGTTCCCAGAATCCATAAACCAAAATGCCCAGGAACAATGTACCACTCCCACAAGAGGGGTAAGCATACTGGATGTGATAATCAGCAACATGTGTACTGGATGGCAAGATGAGAAGTGTATCCCTCACTGGTAAGACCAGACCATAGAGTAATCACACTGGATATACACATCCTGACCCCAGTCCCTGGCCAGAATACCACAGTGAAAAACATGTGTAAAGCATAGGTTGCAGCCCTCCAAACTGATGTTGAATCCACGAAAGGCCCTGTGCAAGTGCAGAATATGGGACACACCACAGAACATGTTATACAGGCATTCCATGAACACAGCCAGGAATGCTTGGAGTATGCAATCACAAATAACAACAACACACAATGCCATGCACGCAGGCATTTTTCATGCTGGACTCCATCCATTACCAAACCATGCAAGAGAATGAGGAAGCTACCACATGATAGAGCAAACATGAAAAGGGAAGTAATCACTGACCAGTAGTATGGCAATAGCATATGTCCACACATACAATCCACTAAGTCCAGCCATAACAAGTAGAATCTGTGAATCCAGAGGCAATGTGGCACCAGTCCCAAGTACACAGACAACCACAACATCCCCCAATAAATACAAATATATGTGATAGATGCAACCATGTATCCAAACCAGAGGTTGAGCTCCACCAACTCAGTACTGTCAAAACTAGTCAGGAGGAGAAGGTAACCATATACACCACAAACACAGTCCCACACAGACCTACCACAACTGTAAACCAAACACATAAACAGAGACAAATATTCTCGGAGGCCTTAATTACAAACACACAACACCAACAGAAGCCTCCAAAGCAGATCACAAGCAACCACAACCTTCAAACATAGCACATGCAACGAATAGTACGCAAAGCTGGTGTGCCAGACAGTCACAGGCCAGAAGGAGAAACAACATGCCTGATACAGTCATAATAGGTGTCTGTATAGGCAGACACACTGCTGTCCCACTCACCAGACTGAACAATGGAAAGGGTAGAGTAAGCTGCCTGTAGGCTGCCACAAAATGCCACATAACACAAGTACGCAGGTCACCCCAAAGCAAGCAGAAATATGATGCACTCAATGTCCATGCTGGTGTGAATTACCTGAGATGTACCTCCCTGGTCAACATGAAAAGAGACATGGCTGGTCCCTCTGAGTATGTACCCCAGGCCGGTATGACACTGGCTGTGTGCAGCATCCAACCCTCACCAAGAATGATGCCACAGTACAAACACAGAATGCTCATGTTTAACAGCTGGCACAGTTACAGCTGTCAGTCCAAGAGGGTCTAATGTCTGTCTGCTTGAGATGTCAAGCATGACAAGCCATGCTGCTGTTCCAGGGATGGCTTGCACCTGTTAACAGTGTGCTTCTGGATACTGGATAAGGCCTTTGCCGCCTCTATAGAGCCGCATGTAGGCAAGGCCAAAAAGACTACCCACCAACCTAGAAAACATAAGTGGTAGGAAACATAAGGGTAATGCTGACCAATGCCAGATGTGTAAACTGCAATATGCATGCCCCTGAGGCACTTCCCATTATGGGGAATATCGATGTCTGTGCAGTGACAGAAGCCTGCTGCAAGCCTAGTTATAGCACACCAGCACTACTAGGTTATACCACATATCATGTGTTATGGCCCCAACACCTGCACCAAAACATCAAAGGAGGGGGAGTATCCATGTGCAGCACAGACACCCATATGGCCAGGTAACTGACAATGCACAAAGCAGCGGAGACCACCCATGTGCACCTAACTGCAGTCAAAACTGCTGTACTGTCTGTAGCATGCGACAGACCACACTCTCACACACAAGAACTCCACCCAGACATCCTGAAGACACTGGACAGTATGAATGTCCCACCAAATACCAGACAAGGTACACACAAATTACCACATAGGTGGCAAACCATTATGTATGCAAGGAGTAATCAGGGACCTAGGGACACAGGTCGACAGTAATCTGTCATGTGACACTCACAATGCCAATGTGGCTAGGAAGATTGTCGATATTGGACACCGTATCATGAAAGGATTCACATCTACATCAACAGAGGTCACTGTGCCACTGTACTGTTCCCTTATCAGACCCATAATCTAGTACAATGACTCCTATGGGATGTACCGTACGTGACACCTGCAGCGGTTTGGAAGACCTCATAGTTACCCCACCAACAGGATAAAGGGTGTGAAATATATGTCATATGCTGCCTGGCTGTAGACACCCCAGCTGACTGCAGTCACAGACTGCCTACACAGAGGCATTGTATGTCTGTTGTACAAGGCCATGTCCAACACAGGAGTAATGGGCATGCTCCACCACAGGAAATCAAAGCCATTGGAGCTGTGAGAGTCACAGATGTCAGCCTCAACACATAATGAAATAAGATGTGCTGGAGGGACAGATACATAACCCAGAGGCTCCCCACACCCAGAAACAGTATCCCAATCCATGGTAGCAGAGCCCCTCACTGACACCCCTCAACAGGAATATTGCCAAGTGGATGGATGATCGTACATGTATACTGGGGGTCCTCACTGTGTCACGACCAGACAGAGGCACAGTGAAGAAATTCATAAATGGCCATAATAGAACATAGCAAGGGGTGGCGAAAGACACACACACTCTGGCTAGGCTTACTAATGGCCTAGGGTGTATAGCCTAGTATGAACTCATGAACCTATGAAGATACAAAACGTACAGGACACTAAGGATAATCACAAGGCTTACCCAACTGATGGTAGGAACCATGTTGGGCATCCACAGATATGCTCCAAATCACACAGATATTACAAACAACATACCAAACACTCACACATATTGCTAACATACAACCTGTCAGGTGCAGTGCAAACACCCCCCCCCCCACAGAGTGGAAAATACCTATCCCAGCAGACTGATGCTCCCCTGACATTGCAGATGCTGAGGTAACAGTCATCATCTGCAAAGCAGAACACACAGCAGCAAAGGTATGTGATGGTGTCCTGTGCTGAGGCCAACATGGACTCCAAGAATAATGGAATGCCAAATCACGCTACTGCCCAATGTCAGCCTTACCACAGGATATGTACCCAAAGAGCAGTGTACAACAACAGTGGTCCATCACAACAAAGGTGTTGCCTGAATGGATACTCCAAACTACCACCCCAGGATCCTGACAAGCTTGTTCTGCACAGCTATGGAAAGGATCAGTATGTACCGCAGACAGAAGGCTATTGTGGACCTACTGATACTGGACCCTACACAGTTTGTCTGTCATAACTGCAGATCCTGCCCCTAAACATGTCTGACCCATTTGAAGCAGTCATTAAGGTCATTGATGAGGGCAATGTGGTCCACACAGCGTAGCTGGACCGTGCACATGCTTCTAGACAATACCGTACGAGTTCAGTATGGATATGTTCACCAGCTTAAATATATACCCCTATGTCAGTAGAGGGGTTGCAAACCAGACCAAGGACAGAACTGACATGGTCAGACATGCCGCATCCATGTCAGACTACAAAGCAGATATGAGTGGCATCCCACAAGGCCTGGTCTTGCCCCCCCGTTCTGTATATATGTCCCATAGGTATAGGCCAACATGGAAGGACTGTTACTGAACATGTATGCAGAGGAGTACAAACAGTCCACCATATCTGACCCCCAGCTGACACAAGCAACCCACAAAAGGGCCACCTACAAACAGACAACTGTAGCCATAGCCATGTCAGCAAGCTAATTGCAGAACTGTGTATAGACAACCACTGTGGATATACAGTAAGTGCCCACAATGTACCACACAGGTGTTAACCCATTACGTACCTAACATGTAATGTGAGACCCGGGTACAAAAGGTGATAGATATCCTGCACTGGACAAACATGTGGCTGTAGTGTTCACAGAAACATATACTATATACCCACCCAAACATGAAGGTTGGCAGATGTAGATAAGGGGAACTCACTGTGGCTCCGCAGTCATCCTCCATCAGCGTCACAAGTGACTACAATAGCCCCTGTGGGATATACCACAGCAGACACCTCCATCAACTGTAAAGTCCATAACAGTACCCCACCAGGAGTAGCAAACTGCATGAACAGATGCCATGTGTTGCCTGAGTAAACAAACTGCAGCCCCACACACCGCCATACTGCCCAGCTACAGGCAAGCTGTGCCTGATGTATGAAGCCATGTCCTACCTGGAATGAATGAACATGTTGCACCTTGTACAATCTGAATGGCAGTGAGCTATGCACATGAGAGACCTTGAACCCCAGCACTGACATACATAAGTCAAACTGTACAGAATGATCCATAACACAGAAGGCACCCCCACTCAGTAAACTCCTGGTACAGGTCAGCCAGAGAGTCACATATCACCACCCCTCAAGAGGAATCCTGATGAGTGGATGGGAGATGGTAGGCTAACCCTGGGTATCACTGGTATGTCAGAGGTAGACGGAGGCACAGTATACTAACCATGACATATGTCATGGCAAACTCCAGTTACAATGTGTGTCGAAGAACAAACACACCCTGTGACTAGCATCAGAAATGGCCTAGGGAACATTGCTAGTGTTTGCCAATGTCCGCCCATGTTGTGGAATACACTAGCAATGTTGGACTAGCCTGGTGTATGTAGTCCATATCTGAACATAATGCAACATGGTCATATGTGCACAACTGGCCCCTACACAGTCTGTTGTGCTCACTATGAAGATGTCAAGCAGTCATAGGACTAAAGCCCAGGATACTGTCCACCACAGTGAAAGTACTGAACCAGTACACTATACGGTACTACAGTGTTAGGTCATTATGAAAGTATGTTGAGAACTGTTTGCATAGTATCCCATGCAATCCCTTCAGGCACAGTATAATCCCTGTTGTGGCAGACACGAAGCAGTTGGCCAGTTAGTACACAACATGACACCCAACACACAACCATAAACGTGAGATATTGTTGAAGTTCACACACACCCAAATATGTTGTGGACTTCGGAGGGCAACATATGGAAAGCTCACACTGGGCATGCTCGCACACTTTGATAAATAAGGCATATGTCAGACAACATGCCATGGAAAGGCTGAACTGGGTATGCTCACACACTTAGGCCATATCTCCGTTTAGCAGTTGGCCACACATATCTGGTATTTGTACGTGTCAGTCCAGGAACCAACCACAACACAGCAATCTGCCCATTGCACACAGTAAATGACTACAGAGACATAAGTGATATAATGGATCGCCGTCATATGCAAACATCTTCCACAGATACACAAGTTGGTCATAGGAACAGGGAATGCTATGGCAATAAAGACCTGCAAACAGTAGAACAGCACAACAAATATTGTGCATCCGACAATTGAACATATGGGTGTAGAGGTAAATACTAGGCTTGTTGCCCTAGGGAATGACAGCTCAGCCAGAGTGTGCTTGGCATCTGCATCCCCAGGATAGTAGGCTACTGTGCCACTGTAAAGGAGGTCACAGAAGGCAACAAGTGAGGCTAGTGAGCTGTGCCTCTGTCAAGCAGGGGCACCGTTGAGGTCCCAGGGATTGAATGTGCTAAGCCACAGCCATGTTGTCGGTGTGTGCTGGGAGAGGGTTGCTGAGGATCTCTGACAGTAGGTGTCCATCAATAACAGACTGAGGGGAGCCCTATCTGCATTCTCTGGACGATTCCACTGTCAACACTGTGTTGTAATGATTATGTGTGAATGAAGTGCAGTGTCGGAACTGTTCACAGATGTCCTCCCTCTGTGGGCTACAGCTCTGCAATGTATTAGCTCACTCTGTCTGTTGTACGGCGCATATATGACTGGTGTACAGCTGACAGGTGTCTTGTTGTGGAGCAGTCATAGGCATATGTGGGATAGCATGATCAATGCAAACCGTACACATGCTCATAGAATGCAATTGTCAAGGATTATGCTGAGTGGCCAGTATAGTCCCCCAGCATGGGTCCTCTGAAGTCGTCCACCCCAGTCTTCACAAGTGTAGAGTCTGCTTGTGCTAAATACAGTTTGTGTGCAGTGACAACCTTGCCTGGGGGTGGAGACGGGATATGGATGTCCAGGGAAAGGTGGGTATGGTCAGATATCAACAATGGTGGTCTACCTCTGGTGTGGAACAGTGAGTACCCACGTTGCAGATGGACAGATGCAATATGTATTCCCCCATGTGGCTGTGGTGTGTGGTTCTGCCATAGCACATGGACCCACAAATTGTAGTGGCTGTAGGGTAAAGTGGTAGAGGCCTGAGTAGTTCTCACACACAATATGCCTGTACCTGATGTTAACAACTGGAATGGTGTATGTGAACATCTGCATATCCCAGCACTGTTCCCAGGGAAGCTAAGTGTGTGTCCTGGATGTGGGTGTGGTGTTCTGGACTGGTTGTGTTGTGTGTTACAGGTCCTGTGGTCACAAAGCATGGTATAGAACGTAACCTGCCAGTGCAAAGTGCATATCTGACCCTGACGTAGGTGGCTGCAAATGCATATATATGCTATCCCCCACCTGACAGGTAGTACTACATGTACATACCTCGGTAGAAATAAAGATGTCAGCACCCTATAAATACTGCAGGTGCAGAACAGATGCCCAGTAATTCTGACAGTGCGCTCTGCTAATGTGTCTCCCTCAAGTGTCATAATATAGTTAGGTAGAGGTTTGAATCCTGCAAATGTGCTGTGAGTGAGGTTTGTGTGTGTGAAAGGCTGTGTGAGGGAAATGTCCCTTTTGGCAACTGGGAAAACACACTACAGGATGCACATTCCCCTTTCTAAACACTGATGATGTCAGCACCCTATAAGTACAGCAGGAGAAGGGAAACCTCCCAGTAATGCGAATAGCGCGCTCTGCTAATGCGTCCGTCTCGTGTGTCATAACATAGTTAGGTAGAGGTTTGAACCCTATACATACTCAGTGTATGTGGAGGGGGTTAGTGTGTATTCAAGACTGTATGAAAGAATTATCCCTTTTGCCAACTAGGAGAATACACTACAGGATGCACATTCCCCTTTGTAACACTGATGATGTCAGCACCCTATAAGTGCAGCAGGAGAAGGGAATCCTCCCAGTAATGTGAATAGCGTGCTTTGCTAATGCGTCCGACTCGAGTGTCCTAACATAGTTAGGTAGTGGTTTGAATCCTGCAAATGACAAGTGTGTGCTTGAATTAGGGGGGTTAGTGGGTGTGCGATTTTGTGTGAGGGAAATGTCCCTTTTGGTAACTGGGAGAACACACTACAGGATGCACATTCCCCTTTCTAAACACAGATGATGTCAGCACCGTATAAGTACAGCAGGAGAAGGGAAGCCTCCCAGTGATGCAAATCGTGCACTCTGCTAATGTGTCCGATTCTAGTGTCATAACATAGTTAGGTAGTGGTTTGAATCCGGCAAGTGTGTGTGTTTGGATGAAGGGGGTTAGTGTGTGTGCAATTTTGTGTGAGGGAAATGTCTCTTTTGGCAACTGGGAGAACACACTACAGGATGCACATTCCCCTTTCTAAACACAGATGATGTCAGCACCCTATAAGTACAGCAGGAGAAGGGAAGCTACACAGTAATGCGAATAGCACACTCTGCTAATGCATCTGTTTCAAGTGTCAGAACATAGTCAGGTAAGGGTTTGAATACTGCAAATACTCAGTGTGTGGGGAGGTGGGTTAGTGTGCATGCAAGTCTGTATGAAGGAAATATCCCTTTTGGCAACTAGGAGAACACACGACCGGTTGCACATTCCCCTTTCTATACACTGATGATGTCAGCACCCTATAAGTACAGCAGGAGAAGGGAAACCTCCCAGTAATTCGAATAGCGCACACTGCTAATGCGTTTCCCCCGAGTGTCATAATCTAGGTAGGAGTTTGCAACCTGTAAATGGCATGTTTGGACGTGGGGATTCTGTGTGTGTGCAATTCTGTATGAAAAACATGTGCTTTTTTGAAATCAGGGGATCACACTACATGATGCACATTACCCTTTCCAAACAGTGATGATGACAGCACCCTATACATACAGCTGGAGAAGTGACATCTGCCAGTACTCAGAATAGCGCAACCTGCTACAGCGTCACTCTCACGTACCATGGCATATTTAGATAGGGGTTTGAAACCTGCAATTGGTAAGTGTGTTTGGATGTGGGGAGTTTGTGTGTGTGCATTTCCGTATGAAAAGCATGTTAGTTTTGGCAATCAGGAGATCACACTACCTGATGCACATTACCCTTTAAAAATACTGATGATGTCAGCACCCTATACGTACAGCCAGAGAAGAGAAACTATCTAGTATTTCGAATAGTGCGCTTTGCTAATGCATCTCTCTCACGTGTCGTGACTTAATTAGGTAGGGGAATGAATCCGGCAAGTGTGCATGTGTGTGTGTGTGTGGGGGTAGTAGGGTGTGTGTAAACGCAAGTGTGAGAGAATTGATCCTTTTGGCAAATAGTACAATACACCAGATGCTGCATATCCCCCCAGTAAACACAGGGGATGTCACCACACTATCAGCACAGCCAAACAGGGCTAGTTGGCTAGTAATGCCAATAGTGTGCTCTGCTACTATGTCTATTACCATTGTCAGAGTAGAGATAGGTATGTTTTGGTAACCCACAACTGCCACGTGTGGTTGTGTCACACATTATGACCTTGTGTGGGTCTTTGTACATAACAATGCATGCCATTGCCTAAACCAGCAATGGCATTGCACACATGATGTATGTGTGACACATACACATAACTACATGTGACCTGCAGTAGTTACCATGTCTGACACATGCCTCGAGTGGATAAATGGTATTTGCAATGTATACCAATATGACTGTGTCTTACTGTGCAGGGTCCGCACGTGGTATGTGTCTATACAGTGTGGGTGTATATGGTAAAATACCTACAGCAGGGGATACACATCTGGTCTGGGCCATACAGTGTACATGTAGTTGATGTACAGGTGCTGCATGTTCCCACCTGTTGTGGTAGTGGTAACGTCATTCCACTGCAATTCAGTGACCACATGCTGTGAACCCTTCAACTAGTGTGGTGTAGCTACAGTAATGCTCACACACAATGTTTGGCTGGATGCAGTCCAGCCATATAAAGACAGTTCTTGAGACTGTCATATTGCCAGTGTTGTTATGGAGGATAGGTGGTCTTCCTGTGTATGTGAGGGTTTTATGTGCCAGGCTATGAACCAGATGGCAGTCCGACACACTGTTAGCTGCACATGATTAGGCCCTGATGCTTTGTGCTGTGCCAACAACCTGGAGGTGTGTGCATCTGTGGTGCCTTGGGATACCACCCCCCTATCCATGTGTGTTACATGTGTAGGGGACGGCAAGCATGGTATGGGGCATAACCTGTCAGTGATGGGTAACACCTGTGAGCCATGAATCAGGAATCTGGTCCTGCACAGACATCGCAGTTCACCGTGCTGAGGACAGTGTCCGGTGCATGCATCTTGCGGTGTACACTGCTGTTGTTGTGTAGCAGCACTGTTAGTATCCTAACCTGTGTGATACCCACGGAGGTGGCTATGTAAACCGTGTCCTGCAGCATAAGGCAGTATGTGTGTATCAAGGAGCTTTGCCAATATACATCGGGCCATGGGTGTCATGTGCAAGATGACCCTTGCACATCATTGTGGCTTCCCTAGCATGTAAGCACACGTTGACAGCCAGTGGATACCCTATGAATGACATTGGCGACTGAGCATAATGTAGACATACAACACCCTTCCCACATATAGTGGTAGCATACCTGGTGAAGGTATGTTGGTAACCAAGATCAGGCTCATACTGGCCTGTGCCACATGCTGAGAGATCCATTCTATGTTCTCTATCATGTAGTCCAGGGAGGTATGTCTCAGGTCAGCCATACTGGCATGGTCAATGAGTGAGTCATATGTGTCCATGCTTCTGACTGACCTGTATGCATGTGTTCTGTGGTGGACCATAGTGCCCCTGAGGCATATCACTGTGACCTTCACCAGATACAGCCTGTTGAGTGGGACCCCAGTGCAGCACCCAAGACAGGTACCTGACACATCTGTAGCAGGTGTGCTGTGTAGCCCTACAGGCTGTGAGTGTGTGGCACAAGGGATGTGTGTGCCATGTGTGGCATATGCTCTGTTCCGACATAACATATGCCTATGTGCCAGCTGAGGAGGTGTGTGATGCTCAGGCAGGATGCTATTCTGAGTCCCCACGTATGCCCCAGTGTGTTCAGCATGCTGTCAGTGCGTGTCAATGTCTGACTTGTATTGTAGTCACTGTAATATATTTTATTTATTTATTTATTTATCTTACATTTGTTGACCGGGATAGTCTGACTGGATGAGTGTCCATTTTCAGCGGAGGCCCGGGGAGAAAAGCTCCAAGGGTAAGCAGATACAGCATTACATAATACCAGCATTACATATTACAAACAGATTATTTACAGAGATTACATAAGTAAGCAAGTTAAACATGTTCAACAGGTAAAAGTTAGTCCTGAGCAGAAGTCAGGATAAAATTAAATTACACAGTAAACTGGTTAACAGATTTTACACATTCGAGTTAGCCAGGCTTGATACATTGACTTAGCAAGTTAAGTGACAAATGTTGTTTGAGTCTAGTGTTAAATTGACCTAAGGTGGAAAGTAAGGTAATATCAGCTGGAAGTGAGTTCCAGGATCTACTTACAGAGCTTGCAAAGAGAGGCTCACCGGCTGTGTTATTAAATTTGCTAGTCTGAATTAGTAGTTTGTTAGAGGATCGAAGTGGTCTAGGATTGTTATAGGGGGTGATAATATTTGAAGTGCAGGTGTATTGTCCAGATTATAGAGGATTTTATAGGCCATAATCAGTTGGTTATACTGTATTAGGCTGGGTAGTTCAAGCCAACCAAGCTGATTTAGAATGATGCAATGATGTGTCCTAAAAGGCAGCCCAGTGGCAAACCTGGCAATGTGGTTGTAGCAAATTGAGTGTTTGTTAAGGACAGTCTTGTTCATATTCAAGAGTAGATGGGATGCATACAGAAGGGTTGAAAGAAGGTGTGAGCGAGCTATGGCACCTTTAGCTGGAGGTGTTAGGAAGGCTTTTATTCTGTAAAGTGACCCTAGGTTTTATTGATGGTTTTGATAATTTGGTTAACATGTAAGTCACATTTGAGATTATTGTCTATGATGACACCTAATAGTTTAGTAGATGGGTCAGGGGAGATTATTGTGCCATCATTTGATGTTATGGTAAAGGTGAAAGCGGTAGACCTACGTTTTGGTGAAATAACGGCAGTTTAGTTTTTTGGGATTTAGGATCAGACGATGCTCAGAAAGCCAGTTTTCTATTGTATTAAAGGTGGTCTGGGTAGCTGACCATAACTCTACTGGAGATGTGGCTGAGCAAATCAGAGTAGAGTCATCAGCATATTGGATACAGCTGACTTTTGGGATGACAGTATAAAGGTCGTTAATGAAGATGGAGAACAGCAAGGACCCTAGTATAGAGCCTTGTGGTACTCTGAGAGTGTTAGGTAAAAGGTTAGAGAGTTTGTTCTGCCAGAGGCCAGCCTGCTGTCGACCATGCAGGTAGGATTGAAACCATTGGAAGGCTCCAGTATCTAGACAGAATGTTTGCAGGGTGTGGATTACAAGTTGGTGATCAACCATATCGTATGCCTTGGAAAGATCCAAAAAGTGGGCTGAGGGTATATAATTAGTGTTGCAAGTATGGTTTATGGTGTTAGTAAAGGCTAGGAGGCCTGAAGTAGTGCTGTGATGAGGACGGAAGCCATGCTGAGTGTCTGCCATAAGGCAATTTTGGATTAGGTGGTGCATGAATTGTCTGTGAATAAAGTTTCCATAATCTTTGCAAGTGGAGAGAGTATAGCTATTGGCCTATAATTGGAGAATTCAGTATAGCTGCCTCCTTTGTGAAGTGGGATTACATAGGATATTTTCCAGATGGTGGGAAATTTAGATTCTACCATGGTTCATTTGATTAGTTTTGAGACGGGGTAAGCAATAGCATCAGCTAATTTTTGTAGGTACTCGGCAGGGATGTTGCTCAGCAGAAAGTGTAGTGGGTTTTACTTTTTCAATCAAGGTACGGATAAGTGAAGTGGTGACTGGTTGGAAGCTGAACACAAGTAGGTTTCTAGGGGTGCTACTTTCAGGATCAGGGGAGCTAGGAGGTAGATGGCTAGCTAGGGCTTGAAATGTCTCAGTAAAGAATTGGTCAAAACTATCAGAAACATCTTCAGGGGTTTTATCAATAGTAGCAGCAGGGATTGGGGTTGAAGTTTGTCCAGGATGTAGTATATATGACATGCCACCTGACAGGGTATGGCATTACTGGGTTCAGAGAGCTCATTCCCCAGATTGGCTGTGTGGTGGCATCCCACACATGTGTTGTACGTTCCTGGCCAAGGGTGATGGCTGACTGCAAACATGTGGCAGCTGTCACATTGCCACATGACTCACATAAACCACAACTGGACCATAGAGGTGATTCACAGGTTACCTTTGCACATGCTACCCTAGTAGTGTGATTGCCATGGTGAGTGCCACCACATAGGGCCAATGGGGAACAACATACTGAAGGTGTGTATGTGTGGGTGTACTGCTACTGTTTCATAGCACTGACATATATGACTGCACACGTGGGTAAATGCCAGGTAAGACATGTGCAATGTCACACGCAACGTACATGCGTACAGGACAGACAGTGATGTTCTGTCATGCGTAAAGTTGACATATGTATCGTACGCTATGCAGATGTCACTAGGAATCTACAGAAGCAATGTAACTCTGCATTGCAGGTGTAAGCAGTGTTCCAGGGAACCCCAAGCGAACATGCATGCAAACAAAGCTACAGTAAGCAGGGCTGGAAGTAGTGCATTGTACAACAAAGAAGGGGTAACAATAACAGTAAGTAACAATGCAAATATGTAGACACTATCAACATGTACCCAGGAATACACAGCGCAGATGCCCATGGTAGAACTGATATTATGTCATAGTTATTTGTGATTTGGATTACATTGGTACTGCACACATATCTACATGCGCAAACATCCACATTGCATAGTCGTTGTGGGAAACTTGACACCATTACTGTACATGTCCACCATTGCATATCACTACTTGCGTTAGCTTCCCCCCTGTGCTATCCATGTATGCGGCTATCTGTTGACATCCTTACCACCGGCATGCAATTATGTGCAGCTGTTACACTTTGGTATGTACTATGGGTGCAGATAACAATTCAGGACATTCATACAGTTACTGCATCAGGCATGCTGGGATATACACACAGTCATAGCAGCACACTGTACTGTTACCAACATGATGCTACTAATACACTTCTATGTAGTCACCCTGTGCATCAGCAACATGTTTACCTGTTCCCGCAATGGTGTTGGAGATTGCAGGAGGTGGCACAGTGTCATCATATGCACAGGGTGTGAATTAGGTATGCCTGAGTCAGCCACTGATACCACCAATTGACATGTGTGTGTATGTGTGTTGGTGCGGGGCAGCAGTACAGGGTGGGGCAGTGCTGGTGCAGTGTGTGTGTGTATGTGGTCACCCTAGGTATTAACATTTTGCATGTGTGTATGCACGCACACAGTTCCACCTCATGGCTGCCATATACAGGGGTTTGTGGACAGACTCAGACTGCACCTGGCAGGTCATACAGATCAGTGTCTGTGGGCACGGACACGGTACCTGTGCCTGGCAGGGGTGCTAAGGACCATATCCAATACTAAGCCAGACTGGGTACTGTCATCAGAAGTGGGAGTGTGTTGACTGGACACAGGTCCCTATTGGGACTGTCCAGAGCCACATGCACGTGGTCTCCTGGGGCGTTCCAATGACAGCACAGACCCAGCATTGCTGGGGCTGCTGCTGGCACTATGGGGGTGTGCGCGGACCTGTTGTCATCCGCGCTGACTGCCAGCTGCTGCTGTTGCCGGCATACGGCCACGTCAATGCCGCAAATGCCCACCATTGCCCTGGCTCATGGACATTTGGTTGTGGAACTGCTGTAATATGTCCCCAGAACGTCTGTCTATGACATCAGTGAAATTTGATACATATGTTTTTTATATTACTTTTATATCATTTTTATGTTGAGGCAAGGTGCTACGCAATATATCAGTTTGTTATACATGTTATTTTTTGCTTTTATTATTGTCAATAGGTAACGCATTATACATCGAGTATTCGTCAAGCATGAATTTCATTCAAGCCTGACATTTCAACTATATACATAGGCTTGACAGTTTTTGTTTCCTGCAGGAACATCTGCAGATTTATATATTCATATTCAACAGGTCTATTATTTAAGAAAAGTTTTTTATAGTTTGGTAGTGCCTCATGTTTGAAACAAAGGCATATATATATTTTTCTGACACAAGCGTCTTGCTATGTTTGCAGTTTACCGCTGATTATTATTGTACCATCTTTTATAACAAGCTTCTAAGCCGAAGTAAATTGATCTTAACAAGACAGCTTAGCCATTGACATCATTTCTTATTTTACTGTCATTAAGAAGTGCATACTGCAGTAAATATACAGCGTTTATATATGTACTTTATTTATAATTGATATATACGTTCAATAGTTTTGAAAGATCTTATAAATGTTTTTTTGTTTATATAAATATGAACACTTAGATATAATACTGGATAAGTTTATTTACTTATTGACAATGTTGTCGCTAATATATAACTGTGTTTTACAAGTAACAGTACCCATCTGTGAAGTATTTTATCAATTGTTTTACAAAATAATTGCTGATTAATGAGCGCATCCATTCAGCGCTGATTCTAAAACACAGGCTTTATGCCTTAATTAATTTAGCAAGTTTTCCCGCGTTTTAGCGGATATATACAAGTGTAACAGCTGTTTTAATTGATATCTGATGAAGCGTGGACTTACCACGCGAAAGCGCTCATTTTCTGTATTTTAATAAAGAATCTTTTGGATTTTATGACGAACTGTTACAAGTCTTTTGGCTGGATATCAGTGGTTTATTTAGAACATCTTCACCTGCATTCCTTGTGGTTGGTTTCTCACTATTTTGTCTACATCAGTGAAATTACGGATAGCATCTGCAATGTCACACATACTGTCTGTCATGGCTGTGCGACATGCTCTCAGCTCCCTCGGACCCTGTCTGGTGTACCTTTCCATACGCGACTGTGCCTGCATGACAGTCTGAAACATAGCTGAGGTTGACAGACCTCTTTGGGCAAGTTGGCCAGAGGCAGTATGCCCACGGATGCTCCCATGAGAACCCATGGGCAACTGCCTGTGTGGTACCATCGGAGGACCCTGCCCATGGCTGCTGTGTGGGGATGCATGTGCCACAGGTACCACATTACCCTGGTCTATGCCCACTGTATCTTGTCCATCACCTAGGGACAATGGTGACAAAGGATGTACTGGCAGGATGACTGTGCGCAATGATGGGGTTGACAGCTGTGTACTGTCAATTGGCTGACCAATGGCAGACCCTGACACACCTTCCTGTACCATTACACAAATGTCATCATTACCAGTACCCGTGGCATAAGATTCAGGTTCCCTGCTGCAGGTCACCAGAGCAGCATCAGAACCTGTGGGAGGAAGACAGGAAACACAGTTTACAGTCTCCAGACATTGTTACCAGTGATGCACTTCTGCACACATGCACACATGGACACATGGACACATGCACACATGCACACATGGACACATGCACACATGGACACAGGCACACATGCACACGTGGACACAGGCACACATGCACACATGCACATGTGGACACATGCACACAGGCACACATGCACACATGCACACAGGCACACATGCACACGTGGACACATGGACACATGGACACATGCACACATGCACACATGCACACGTGGTCACATGCACACATGGACACATGCACACATGCACCCATTCACACGTGGTCATGTGTACACATGCACACATGCACACGTGGACACAGGCATGCATGCACACATTCACACGTGGACACAGGCACACCTGCACACATACACACATGCACACATGCACACATGGGCACAGGCACACCTGCACACATGCACACCCCGCAGTATACACACAGAGCACTACTGAGTAACACTACTTTTACTAGCATTATCAGGACTATTATAGGTTATGTTAAACACACTCACCAGCATGGATGGCCAGCCTTGCTGTAACCCCGGAGGGACCTGCAGAAATGATGAGATTAATGTCAGTGGGCACAACTGTGCCATTGATATTGCATATGATACAGTGCAGTAGTACACCAGTTGCCTTTCACACGTCAGCTGCTGATATTGCCAGTATCACACATGCACAATTACATACTATGATGACAGATACATACCACGGACACACCTTACACATGCATAAACTAACAGTGTACAGAACAGTCAAGTGTACATATGGCATATTACCTGCACACTCCATGTCATGCTGCTGTGTGGATCCAGCCTCCATCATGATGCAGGTGTACTGCTGTTGCTGTTCTGGGGCTGGGGCCACAACACTTAGGAGTAGCCCCTCCAGTGTGGTGAGGGGGGGGGATGTGTGGCCACCCAATCTCCTGTGGCAACCTGTTGCCTGTGGATATCTGATGCATGCTGATGGACACTTCGAATTAAATCACTGCAGTGATGTCATACCTGCACATATGTCCTATTATGCGTGCTAATATCATTTACCCTAAGGACAAGGTCTTGCCACAGTGCAGCCCACTCCTGCTGATTCTGACTGGTGCGGGAAAACAGGGTGTCATACTCCCGCATCAGGCTCTGGTGGATCTCCTCATCTTCCTCTAGAGAGTAGGCAGGATTATGCTGATGCACCATTTCCCTGGAAGAAAACACAAACAGGATATCAGCAGACTGTGTCAGCAATATATGGCACACATACTATACATGATACTCATGTGTAGTGATATACTACTACTCCCATATGTTGCATGTGTGTGTGTCGTGGTGGATACACAGGTACATGGCCAGATATCAGTGCGCAGCCAACACCTGTGCAACAATCAAATAAAACCGAAACTAGTAAACCATGAAAATAACTTGAACCAGGAATCCAGGACGCCAAGTTGGTTATTAAAAAAACTCCACCTTTATTCACCAAACAATTTGTTTTAGCGCTTTCATCTCTTCAAAAGAGACTTCATCAGAAACAAAAAACCTAATTAATTAACACTTTATAAATTACATCACAAAACTTTTGAACATTTAAAGCACTACATACATTTTAGGTCGTCTGTATAATAAAAAAACATAATTAAGAAGTTGTTTTTCAACATTGGCACAAAGGTCTAGAACAGCAATCACATATTGAAATATATTGTAGCTATATAATTATTTAAAACTGTATATGTTTTAAATTTGAATATATATTTATACATGTTAAACATTTTATGAAACTGAAGTGCATCAATATAATTAAATAAAAAACTTTTTTTAAAAATATACCCAAAAGTATATGTTATTAAAAATAATTGTATTATGCAAAATGCATTAATACAAAAGTTCATAAATTATTAGACCTTTCTATTAAATAGGGAACCAATGAAACTGATTCATTAAGACCCGGAGGGTACATAGAAGCCAGTCTAAACTGCCACTGGCTTTCTTTCTTTTTTAAAAAATTTTTCCAATCACCACCTCTGATATCAATCTTGACCATGTCCAAAATACCAAACACAAACTTTTCAAAACCATTACACAATAAACTGTGCTTGTACAGTGCATTTGTATTTTTGTTTGTCCTTATCTCATAGAGATGTTCATAAATTCTGTTTTTTAAACAACGCTCTGTTTTCCCCACATAGAATTGTTTACAAGTTTTGCATATAGCAAAATAAATGACACCCTTCGTGTTACAATTGCCCTGCTTGAAATGTACCCTACTCTTCATAATGTTATCCAATATTACTGTAGGTTCAACATTGATGAAGGAGCAATAGTTACACATGCCACATCTTTTAGTCCCATCATTTACCCTGGTACTTTCAACAATTTTATTTTCCAACAACTGTTTCATATTTTTGCCCACCCTAGTCACAAATGTTGGTTTACTACCAACTCTATTATATATAGCTGTGTTAGTTCTTAATATATTCCAATTTCTCACAAAAATATTCTTGACAATTGATGTTCTCATGACAATTGATGACACAGACTGTTTTAGAATGATCACCAAGACTAAAACCCTTCTCCCCCCTGTTCTCTCCCAATGGATCAGGTACATTCACTGTACCTAAAAGGGGTAGATATGCATGCCCCCATGAATTTTATATATCCTGTAATGTAGAATTAATTAAATTCAGAGGGTATCCTCTCTCAAGGAACATCTTTTTTAATAAATCAAATTCCACATTTAAATCATTTTGATTTGAAATCATTCTTGCTATCCTAATTGCCTGTCCTTTAATAATACTTAACTTTTGAACTAAAGGGCGGTTGCTTTCGAAATGTACGTAGGCATTGCAAAATGTCTTTTTCTTAAAAATTTTTGATTCAAAACATTTCTTTTGTATATCCTTAGTTATTAAAGTATCTAAATAGCTAATGCCTGTATCATTATATTGAAAAGTAAAGGACAAAAAGTCTGTGCTTGAATTGATATAATTAATAAAACTATGTATATCATCTTCTACACCCCCCCACAGAATAAATATGTCGTCAAGATAACGGAGATATAATTTAATGTTGGACCAAAAAAGGCCCCCAAATACATACTTAATCTCCCAACCAAGTAAAACCAAGTTGGAATAAACAAGTGAACAAGTGGCACCCATGGGGACTCCAGTGGTTTGCTGGTAAAATTCCCCTTCAAACCATAAAAAATTATTATCTAAAACAATATTCATAAGTTCACAGATAAGCTTCACTCTATCATTTTCCAGGTCAGAAAATTCAAACAATACTTCTTCAAACAAAGCCAAACCCTGATCCTTAGGAATACATGTAAATAAATCTTTAACGTCTACAGTTAAAAATATTAAATTTTCATCAAATAATTCTTGTTTCACATTTTTTAAAAATTCCCAGGAGTCTTTCAATAAATGAGGTATTTTATAGACTACATGTTGGGCATGGGAATCAATGAACATGGTAATAGGGTGAATCTTTGACCCCCTTGCTGCCACTATGGGTCTAAAAGGCGGATGGGAAACATTTTTGTGTACCTTGGGTATACCAAAGTAAACAGGTACAATTGGAAATTTTCTAAACAAAAATTCATGCTCATTTAGATTTATGCTACCATCCATTAAGTATTTGTCTAGATAGCTATCAATTCTAGAATAAGAGATGTTAATCTGATTTTTAGACGCATGACTATAAGTATTCTCATCAAATAAAAGTTCCAGCATGGCATTAGAATAATCCATACTGCTGAAAATAACTATGCCCCTCCCTTATCTGGGACCATAATACGAATATTTTTGTCTCTTCTTAGATCACATAGTAAATCATATTCTTCCTTAGTTAAATTCCACTCATTAGACTTACTATGTCTAAATTCTTCATACAAATCTTCCATAACTAATCTTTCATATGTTTCCAAGAGGGGATGTAAAGGAGGATTGTATGTACTCCTTTTATATAAACTGTTTTGGACAATTGCAGGAAACTGATTATCATTATTGTTCGATGACTCCATAGTAATGGCTACATTCAACTTCCTTGTGTACAACTTAAGAGCTTCTATATTGTCCACTAAATCACCTTTGTTTGTAGGAATAAATTTTGTACCCTTGGAAAAAAGTTGAAAATAAATATCTGTAATGACCCTGTCAGAATAGTTGTATATAGTGAAACCTGCTTTTTTAAAAATCACCTGTTTTTCAACTACTGGAGAAAAAACTGTTACATCTCTGTCTAATAGTGATACCTGTAATAGGGGGTCTGTTTTCTCTTCTGTGGATAATAATTCCTGTTGTATTCTCCCTCCTTGGTGTAAAACTGTGCCAGTCTTTCTGAGCGTCTTAGGATGGGAAAATCCTCCTCATCCTAATGTCATTTCACCCTCACTATTTAACCAGCCTGTGTTTTCTTCTTCATGAATGGGAGAATGAATAAAATTATGTCCATCTGGTAATTCATCCCTATCATGATTGTAATATGAGTTAGAATTATAACCAGGCTTCCTTTTACTAAACTTGTTACTTTGAAAATTGTGATTCTTGTTAACATACACAACTTTATCCTGATAATCTCGTTGGTCCCTATGAATTTTACGTTTTTTCTTTTGAAATATATTAAAACATCTATTATCTACTCTATCTACCATTTTAAAATAAAAAGCACTGTACTGTGAAAATAATAAATCCTTTTTGATTTTACTATCCAAATCCTTCACTTCTTTAGAGACACAGCCCCTTTCCATTTCATAATAATGTACTGTCTTTTTCAAAAGACCTAGGCCAATGTTGTTAAAATAATCACCAAAATCAGATAAAATATCCTCAGTATAGTTAATACCAAATGTTAACTTATAAATTCTCAACCCTTGAGGAACAATGTTGAGAGAAATACATTGTTTAAAATATGAAATACCAATTTCCAAACTCTTGCATTTAAATAATCTTTTCTCTAATAAGAAAATTAATTCCTTTAAAGAAACATATTCCTTGTCATTATTTTCGTTAGAATACAAGTAGTCTCTGTCATTAATATTGTTCGAATTGTTAAAACAATATTGTTTAGAGCATATTTTCTGAAACCTGTTGTTTGCCTCTTGTTGCGAACCAACAGGAGTAGGTGAAGTAACAGTACCTGTTTTACGACGAGCTCCCATGTTATTGGAACCCACACGACTGTTCTCTGTCCCTGTATGTATTGGTGAAATAGCAGTACTCATAGGAATAATGTTCCGTTCAAAAATAATGCCATTTTTCACCATTTTTATCCATGCTTGGAAAAGCAGCAACACTAACTTCTTGTCGCGAACCTTCGCCATTACTTGTAGCAGTTCTAACTTGCTGCTGTAAGTTTAGTTGCGTTGCGGGGAAGCCTATGTTTTGCATAGACTGATAACCAACGTAGCCAGGAGGTATAAACACTGCGCACTCACCCATCAAGGAAGGAACGGACCCATGACAAAAATCCTTCTGAGTTAAAAGCTCCAAAAGCTTCGTCAGTTCACCTTTTAAGTGAGAAACCTCGCCATGTAGTTCTTTGAGTTCCGCACCTGTATCCTTGGCAAGCATAGCATTGGATAAATCAAGATCCCCGGAAATATCCATGGTTCATAGAGAAAACATTACACAACCAAATAAAACCAAAACTAGTAAACCATGAAAATAACTTGAACCAGGAATCCAGGACGCCAAGTTGGTTATTAAAAAAACTCCACCTTTATTCACCAAACAATTTGTTTTAGCGCTTTCATCTCTTCAAAAGAGACTTCATCAGAATCAAAAAACCTAATTAATTAACACTTTATATAGTGTAAGTAATTAATGACATCACAAAACTTTTGAACATTTAAAGCACTACATACATTTTAGGTCTACTGTATAATAAAAAAAACATAATTAAGAAGTTGTTTTTCAACATTGGCACAAAGGTCTAGAACAGCAATCACATATTGAAATATATTGTAATTATATAATTATTTAAAACTGTATATGTTTTAAATTTAAATATATATTTATACATGTTAAACATTTTATGAAACTGAAGTGCATCAATATAATTAAATAAAAAACTTTTTTTAAAAAATATACCCAAAAGTATATGTTATTAAAAATAATTGTATTATGCAAAATGCATTAATACAAAAGTTCATAAATTATTAGACCTTTCTATTAAATAGGGAACCAATGAAACTGATTCATTAAGACCCGGAGGGTACATAGAAGCCAGTCTAAACTGCCACTGGCTTTCTTTCTTTTTTTAAAAATTTTTCCAATCACCACCTCTGATATCAATCTTGACCATGTCCAAAATACCAAACACAAACTTTTCAAAACCATTACACAATAAACTGTGCTTGTACAGTGCATTTGTATTTTTGTTTGTCCTTATCTCATAGAGATGTTCATAAATTCTGATTTTTAAACAACGCTCTGTTTTCCCCACATAGAATTGTTTACAAGTTTTGCATATAGCAAGATAAATGACACCCTTAGTGTTACAATTGCCTTGCTTGAAATGTACCCTACTGTTCATAATGTTATCCAATATTACTGTAGGTTCAACATTGATGAAGGAGCAATAGTTACACATGCCACATCTTTTAGTCCCATCATTTACCCTGGTACTTTCAACAATTTTATTTTCCAACAACTGTTTCATATTTTTGCCCACCCTAGTCACAAATGTTGGTTTACTACCAACTCTATTATATATAGCTGTGTTAGTTCTTAATATATTCCAATTTCACACAAAAATATTCTTGACAATTGATGTTCTCATGTTATGTGTCAGGACACAGACTGTTTTAGAATGATCACCAAGACTAAAACCCTTCTCCCCCCTGTTCTCTCCCAATGGATCAGGTACATTCACTGTACCTAAAAGGGGTAGATATTTATGCCCCCATGAATTGTATATATCCTGTAATGTAGAATTAATTAAATTCTGAGGGCATCCTCTCTCAAGGAACATCTTTTTTAATAATTCAAATTCCACATTTAAATCATTTTGATTTGAAGTCATTCTTGCTATCCTAATTGCCTGTCCTTTAATAATACTTAACTTTTGAACTAAAGGGCGGTTGCTTTCAAAATGTAAGTAGGCATTGCAAAATGTCTTTTTCCTAAAAACTTTTGATTCAAAACATTTCTTTTGTATATCCTTAGTTATTAGAGAATCTAAATAGCTAATGCCTGTATCATTATATTGAAAAGTAAAGGACAAAAAGTCTGTGCTTGAATTGATATAATTAATAAAACTATGTATATCATCTTCTAGACCCCCCCACAGAATAAATATGTTGTCAAGATAACGGAGATATAATTTAATGTTGGACCAAAAAAGGCCCCCAAATACATACTTAATCTCCCAACCAAGTAAAACCAAGTTGGAATAAACAGGTGAACAAGTGGCACCCATGGGGACTCCAGTGGTTTGCTGGTAAAATTCCCCTTCAAACCATAAAAAATTATTATCTAAAACAATATTCATAAGTTCACAGATAAGCTTCACTCTATCATTTTCCAGGTCAGAAAATTCAAACAATACTTCTTCAAACAAAGCCAAACCCTGATCCTTAGGAATACATGTAAATAAATCTTTAACGTCTACAGTTAAAAATATTAAATTTTCATCAAATAATTCTTGTTTCACATTTTTTAAAAATTCCCAGGAGTCTTTCAATAAATGAGGTATTTTATAGACTACATGTTGGACATGGGAATCAATGAACATGGTAATAGGGTGAATCTTTGACCCCCTTGCTGCCACTATGGGTCTAAAAGGTGGATGGGAAACATTTTTGTGTACCTTGGGTATACCAAAGTAAACGGGTACAATTGGAAATTTTCTAAACAAAAATCCATGCTCATTTAGATTTATTCTACCATCCATTAAGTATTCATCTAGATAGCTATCAATTCTAGAATAAGAGATGTTAATCTGATTTTTAGACACATGACTATAAGTATTCTCATCAAATAAAAGTTCCAGCATGGCATTAGAATAATCCATACTGCTGAAAATAACTATCCCCCCTCCCTTATCTGGGACCATAATACGAATATTTTTGTCTCTTCTTAGATCACATAGTAAATCATATTCTTCCTTAGTTAAATTCCACTCATTAGACTTACTATGTCTAAATTCCTCATACAAATCTTCCATAACTAATCTTTCATATGTTTCCAAGAGGGGATGTAAAGGAGGATTGTATGTACTCCTTTTATATAAACTGTTTTGGACAATTGCAGGAAACTGATTATCATTATTGTCCGATGACTCCATAGTAATGGCTAAATTCAACTTCCTTGTGTACAACTTAAGAGCTTCTATATTGTCCACTAAATCACCTTTGTTTGTAGGAATAAATTTTGTACCCTTGGAAAAAAGTTAAAAATAAATATCTGTAATGACCCTGTCAGAATAGTTGTATATAGTGAAACCTGCTTTTTTAAAAATCACCTGTTTTTCAACTACTGGAGAAAAAACTGTTACATCTCTGTCTAATAGTGATACCTGTAATGGGGGGTCTGTTTTCTCTTCTGTGGATAATAATTCCTGTTGTATTCTCCCTCCTTGGTGTAAAACTGTGCCAGTCTTTCTGAGCATCTTAGGATGGGAAAATCCTCCTCATCCTGATGTAACATTTCACCCTCACTATTTAACCAGCCTGTGTTTTCTTCTTCATGAATGGGAGAATGAATAAAATTATGTCCATCTGGTAATTCATCCCTATCATGATTGTAATATGAGTTAGAATTATAACCAGGCTTCCTTTTATTAAACTTGTTACTTTGAAAATTGTGATTCTTGTTAACATACACAACTTTATCCTGATAATCTCGTTGGTCCCTATGAATTTTACGTTTTTTCTTTTGAAATATATTAAAACATCTATTATCTACCCTATCTAACATTTTAAAATAAAAATCACTGTACTGTGAAAATAATAAATCCTTTTTGATTTTACTATCCAAATCCTTCACTTCTTTAGAGACACAGTCCCTTTCCATTTCATAATAATGTACTGTCTTTTTCAAAAGACCTAGGCCAATGTTGTTAAAATAATCACCAAAATCATATAAAATATCCTCAGTATAGTTAATACCAAACGGAAACTTATAAATTCTCAACCCTTGAGGAACAATGTTGAGAGAAATACATTGTTTAAAATATGAAATATCAATTTCCAAACTCTTGCATTTAAATAATCTTTTCTCTAATAAGAAAATTAATTCCTTTAAAGAAACATATTCCTTGTCATTATTTTCGTTAGAATGCAAGTAGTCTCTGTCATTAATATTGTTCGAATTGTTAAAACAATATTGTTTAGAGCATATTTTCTGAAACCTGTTGTTTGCCTCTTGTTGCGAACCAACAGGAGTAGGTGAAGTAACAGTACCTGTTTTACGACGAGCTCCCATGTTATTGGAACCCACACGACTGTTCTCTGTCCCTGTATGTATAGGTGAAATAGCAGTACTCATAGGAATAATGTTCTGTTCAAAAATAATGCCATTTTCACCATTTATATCCATGCTTGGAAAAGCAGCAACGCTAACTTCTTGTCGCGAACCTTCGCCATTACTGGTAGCAGTTCTAACTTGCTGCTGTAAGTTTAGTTGCGTTTCAGGGAAACCTATGTTTTGCGTAGACTGATAACCAACGTTGCCAGGAGGTATAAACACTGCGCGCTCACCCATCAAGGAACAATACCTGCCACATTCCACACAACATAGTAGCATGCCCCATTGGTCAGCACACACTGACACTGACATGTCCAATGCACAACCTCACTCTGGGGGTTCATCCCAAGGTACTGTATGTGGGACACCATCCACTAGTGTGATGTGGAGACAAGTTACTCGGCCTGGATATACATATCCCACCACCACCACCAGCACAGTAGACTACTTTGATATGTATGTGATTAGACAGTTATTCACTTGTTAGGACTGAGATGGTATCCATGCAGCACACTGAGCCAGTGGAAGCCTCAACCCACACTGCTGACCCCTTTGCAAATGCTTACCACAGACATGCCACAGATTGCATGGAACTTGCACACACATTTCTAACCCAGACCCTATGCACAAAGGTTAGGCATCCTGTCCGGTGGACCCCAGACAGAGGCAGATTGTATAACAATAGCAGGAGGCTACTGCAGGACAGAGCAGATTCACATTAAGGGAAGGCATCTGTTGTCAGCACTGGTACTACGCAACGGTCCCTCATAACAATGGCCACGGCCTACTCTGGGAGGGAAATGGCCACAAACACTATGTATGACCACAAGGCCTTCTTCAGTTATGTTACACATATGGACCAAATGCCTCAGATATGCTCTGTGTTAATACACACCTACTTAACATTCACCAAACACACAGATATTGGCAACAGTCTTGCAGACAGGTTCGGTGCACGTATCCCCCCTCCTTCTCCCCCACCAGTTGAAATAGTTATCACAGCTGTATGTAACCACCCTATCATCTCACATGTCCAGGTGAGGGCCGCCCTCAGCAGAGCAGAACACACAGCATCACTGTGACCTCATGGTATCCCTGGATGTGTGCTACCTGCACTCCAAGAGGACATACAACCGCATATAACAGTGATAATTTATCTTGGCCATACTACAGGATATGCACCTGGACAGTGGCATACAGCGACAGTGGTCCCACACCAGTAAGGAGGCACCTCGACTGACCCTGGGAACTACCACATCATATGCATAACCGGCCGGGTCTGCTAAGCTATGGAATTATGCAGTATGGGATGCATATGCAGTGATATCGTGTACCTGCAGACACTTGTTCCCAGCCAGTGTGCCTTTGTGATGGGCTGATCCTGCCTTTTGAACCTGGCTGACCTTTCAAAGCAGTCACTACAGCCATTGCTGAGGGCAACGCACAGACAACTGCTGCCAGGATCATGGCCTAACACTGATTGACATGTAATGTATAGTCATCCCTTTTTGGTGGAATTACGTACACACAACATATCACATGGACATACCTATAGATACAGACCTATGACACATTTGGAGGGTTCACAGTATGCACACTATTAACCTGCTACTTTGCATTACCTGTGTTTGTCGCAGCTGGTTGCGTTACCACTGCTTCTGATTCTTGCTGCTACTGTCACTGCTGACAGCTTAGAGTCACAGAGTCACAGTGTGTAGGGTGTTTTTTTTTTTTTTTTTTTCTCTCTCAGTTTTCTCTCTCCCTCTGTCTGCTTCCAGACAGTGCAATGAGTGTATTGCATGTGTGGAGTGTTAGTACAGGATGCTTTTGTAGGTATCTGCATAGGTCCATGTGATGGCTTCTGCACCAATTGTAAGCCAGCATTTGCTAATTGCATACAGCCAGTTGTGTACTGATTGCAGTTCTCACTGTGATTTCAGGTCAGTGCTGTAAAAGGGTATGTGAGATAGGTGTTGCCCTTTCAGATTGTAAGGGCAGGGACCATGCTGGTATGCTGTGGACACTGTTCTGTGAGTGTAAAGGTTAGTATCTCTCTCATGATTCAGGCTGTGTTGTAGATTCACATTTCTCCATTCCTCTCTCCTGTTCCCTGTAGTAAGTGTGTATGCACAATGACACCTACAACTATATATATATATATATATATATATATATATATATATATATATATATATATATATATATATGTACATATACATACATTTATATATGTACATTAACTGACATTATTACCTACAAGCTAACAACTAGCATGGCTGTTTCTGTTCACACACTACTATTATGGGAATCCAGTAGTTTTGACAGTAATTCTACATGACATGCTTTGGGTACTACACATCCTATATTCCCTTTACATTCATCCCTACTATTACATGTTATATTTATTTTAGCACAATGTTCTTGTGTAAGAGTCATGGCTTAGTGGTAGGTCATACAGACTACTGATTCCAAGGTCCTGGGTTCTGGACTGACAGTGGGACTTTATTTTGCTTTTGAACTGAGTAAAGGACCTGTCAATCAAAGTGACTAAGGCACTTTTAAGCAGTTGTAACCGGGTTAGCGCTGGTTTGTGCGGAGCTCACGCATGCGCACTGGCGGTTAGCTCCGCGCACACCCGCTTACAACCGCTTAACAGTGCTTACTCTGGCGCACACCTGCGCTATTTTCTTTGAAAGAAATGAAAATGGGGAGACAGGAAAGTGGTGAAAAATGGGTCACAAAGAGGTAAGACAGTAGGGAAACAAGTTTGGGATTTGCAGTAGGGATGTAGGTAAGGCCCATAGCTGCCCATTTCTTCATCAGCAACAGCTGTGCATATGTATGTAATTTGGTGTGACATTTGAAACCTTCCACCCCTGAGAGAGGTGTCAGGACAACAATAATACTTGTTGTACAGCCAATTGTAATTGACAGATTCCATGTCCAGCAGACATGTGTGCGGAATGGGCAGCTATGTATGGGGCGTAATTTTTTTGTGGGTACAGAGTGCCCTTTTTTTTTTTTTTTTTTTCAGGTGAGAGTGGTATGTCAGGTGAAGGAAGTCGGTACAGCTGGGGAGGCAGGTTGGGTAGGTAAACAGACAAGACAAACAAGACACATACAGGGGCGGTGTATGACACATGTGGGGGGGTTACACAATTGACGGGGACAGAGGTTTGGATATCCAGAGCCCTTGAGCCCACAGATGGCAACAGTGGAGTTGATATCCCCACCCATAGGCAGTTGCCACTGTTCCTTCACTGCCCAGGATGGGGCTGTGCTGGGGGCTGTGTAGGCCGGGCAACAGGCATGCCCGTAAGTTGTGCCACCCATGCCTCAAGCTGGCGTAGGGGCTCGAGAACAGAGTCCCAAATCTCCCTATGCATCACAGTCCGGACGCTACGGAGGGTGAGTGGTGGTTCTCCTCCGGCCACACTTGCAGAGGGGGGGCGAGCCCCATCCCCTGCAGCACTTCCACCTGCAGGTGGCACAGGGCCACCATAGGAGGGTCCAGACTGGGCACTATTGCCAGGTGCACTCGCCAGCTGAGGTGGGAGAGGTGGGTCCACAGGAACCCGCCTTCCTTGTCGTCCTATGTTTTGCATTATGTCATGACAGTTTGGGTTAGTGACATATAATACCATTCACAATTAGTTGTAACAGCATGCATTAGTATTTCCATTAACCAAACACCCAGATATTCACACCATTGAACAGCGAGCATAACACATGCATAATTTGGAAAGCAATACACAGTCCAACAACATGCAGGGTTGATTGATGGCAACAGGCCATCAGGTTTGGATGTATGAACAGGGCAGATGCATCAATGGACATGCAAATATATATGACCCAACAGGACAAATGTCCAGGGGTGTTAATTGTGATTGCACATATCATTTTCACATGGAATGGATTATATGTGGTTATAGGGTGGGGTGAAGAAAATAATATTAACACCTTCACATACCAATACATATGCTGTACATTTCTAATAGCTGCACATATATACACACTACTGTTCTAACTACAGTTTCCTATATGATAACTATTTCAACTTGGTGATAGGACTGTTACTGCAACATCAATATACATTTTATTGTTCTTCATACACATTCATATCTAGCTTTGTTCAGCTACATCATCCTGCTATGTTTGCTTTATATAGCTGTAGACAAGTGTGGATGTTTGTTATATCAGACAATCATACTATCTGCATATTGCAGACTGAGAGCAACATATCCAGATTTTGGGATACACATTCCAGATGCAGCAACACTTTGAACAGATTTTGCTGCTTGGTTTTGATTCTCACATGCATTTCATTCTGTCTTGACTGCAGTATACTTTATTCAAGGGTTATTACTACTGTATTGCTGGATTCATGACACTTTCTTACACCCTCTCACTTGTTTTCATTTTACTATTCAGGATGGTACTTACTTCTAGGCTTTATTGACATGTTTTACCTGTAGTTATTACAATCCTTTCCAGCAGTCTCACTTTTGTCCTGTTTCAGTATTTCAACAGGGATATATTTCACACATGTGATTTCATCATCTTCTGCAGCTATACTTTTCAGCATGCTGCTGGTTGTGTACTATTTTCTTACAGGTGGGGCATTTTTATTTCAGAATTTATGTCAGACATTTTCATTTTTCTGTTTGGCTTACAGGCTGCAACACACTTTTGTAATCAAGCAATACTTGCAAACACTTTCACACTGTTACTTGCACATTTTATTCCTTAGTGACTACACTGCACTCTTTTGCTGACTGTCATACTTTCATATTTCTTTACAGTTACTGGTAGTGGATTACTGACCTGCCTGGTGGCGTAACCGCACGAGCCTATCGCCATAGGCTTTGCGGTTCGCAGAACGTTCACCTGCAGCTGTAGTATAAATGAAGTAATATTGGAATACACATCTCCATAATATCAGCTAGTTTAATTTCTTACATACATAATTAAATGTAACTTACTCAATAGTGGGGCGTTGGGCATTTGCCGGGCCTCCTAGATCCAAAGTTCAGTTGGTCCTGCTTGCGTCTCTTCAGGTCCGTATGGTGGTGACGGACCTGCTCACCAGTCCTTGGAATCCCTGTGGCACTGGTGAGATCATGAGCCAACCAGTCCCACGCCTCAGCCCTGTATGCTCCCCAGAGGACCTGGCCCTGCATGTGTTTGGCCTCATGATTGTGGACTAGGAGCCAGACCATGTACCTGGACTCCTCAATGCCTCATCTCTGTGCTCAAAAGCAACTACCCTCTCCTACTCCTGTCATTCTGGCTGCAGTTCAGTTCTACAATTGTTTATGCTGTGTATTCCCACCTATGGGGCTTATATAGTCCGTTTTTCCCAAACATATCTGTGATTAGCCATTTTGGAATTGTATCAACTTCAGTAAACCTGCATTGTCATGCTCCAGTTTGTATTCATTCATATATATTAGCTATTATTGCATTTATAGGTACTGCTGTCATGGCTTAGTGGTTTGGTACCTTGTCTATGGTGTATAGTATCCTGGGTTCGAACCTGGCCACTACTTTTTATTTTTTATGACTGTCTAGACAAGCTGATGGGTGTGTCTGTGTAAAGGCAGTTTTGATACGGCTTGCTCAATGTTGCCTGTCGGTTAGCTTGTTTGCGCGGTGCTGGTTTAAGCCTCATTTGGCTATCAACATGCATATTACGCTCAGCTCAGCTAGGGGCACATAGATTCAGCATGTTAAACCAATGCTCAGCTACGGGCACTCATTTTGCACCAGTTAAACCACTGCTCACCTACGGGCAGATGCACTCACCCTGTTAATCTGTAGCTCAAGCTATGGGCACATCTGGCATTTTTTGTTGCTTTGTTAATATAAATGGGTTATTTCATTACATTTTACATAAAATGTGATTTTAAGAGTACATATTTGTCAGGGACTTGTTTCATGCTTATTTTGCTATAAATAAAAATTGGTGCTGTGGAGGCTCGAACCATGAATGCCTACTTTTCAGCCAACATCTCTACCGCTACACTATTGCTTCTTGGCTTACTTTGCATATTTAGTTCTTATATGCTTTCCCACTGACGGCTAACTGTAGCTGCGCTACGGGCATGCCCGCGCAAACGAGCGCACTCATGGTTAAACATGTTTACAATTTAAAAAAAAAAATTATGTGATGTTCATTTGTACATTTTATGTTTGTAGTCTGTGGGGACATGTGTTGTGTTGTGTTGTGTTTATTCACATTTCCATGGACTCTGGCGTGGGTGTTTACTTTGGGCACTTTTACTCTTCTGGGGGCGTGTCCGCTTACAGGGCTCGGCCTACGGACACGCCACCTTCTGTCTTACACGGACCATGTTAGCCTTTGGTGTGATTCAGCATGCTCTCATGAATATGCAGAGCATGCTGACATCACTCCGTTTAACTGCAGCCTCCGTGTATGAGTTATAATTCTTACACTGAGGCTTTGTGAATCCTGCCCATAATCTATCCCTTGCAACTATGGGGCAGAAATAACAGCAAGAGAAATCTAGTTCACATGCATCTATAGGGCATATCACTCCCACACAAAGACTTCTATAAAAATTAAACAGAACTGAAAATATACAAGTGTTTGATGCTATAGCAGTGTATACTGTACCACTTCCTACACATATACTTGGATTCCTGCCAAAAAAGTGAAAAAAAACACCACAAACATAATTGAACTTGAAACTTTTAGGCAGTATGCTCTATCCCCCCAAACCACCAACCATGCCACAACAATGACCACTTCGTTACGATCAACCTAAATGCCTTTTACTATTATAAACCAGTTCTCCCCAAAAATAGATAATACTTTTCATAAGTCACCTATAATAATCAAAAGTGGGGGGGAAAGTAGATGCAGCAATTTAGACAAAGTCAAAGTTGCAGAATTTAATAGCTTTGTTTTGCCCTTAAGCATAGCTCATGAAAAAAAATTACCATTGCTGGCAACTGCTTACAACAGCAAACAGGAACAACAGCAAATGTTAAGGAAGGGCCAAAGGCCCATAATCAGACAAATATGAAATATTTCTGTTCATTTATTGACAAACTGATAGAATAAAATGGTTTTACAAAAACATCCACTGTTCTGAAAAATATGAAGTGTGTAACTCACAACACTGTTATTATTATTCTCAGCGATTCTAACTGGCATACCAGTTAAGAAAGGTTTGCATTATAGCCAGTTCCAATCTCGGTGTATCCATTTAGAAAACCACCTGCACACAGCCTATGTCTCTTGAATGGAATAAAAAACAACAGGAACCAGCCCCACAGCCCGAGCAAGACGTTGTTTCAGCAAAAAATGTGCTCACGAATAAAAACACATAAAGTTTATTTCCACTAAGTAAAATCCAATTGTACACAAGTTCAATGGTTAAGCGCTTTCATCTGAGTATCTCAGATTTCATCAGAACCAGGTTATACACTTTTTACTGCCCTTTTAAAGTAAATTTAGCGCCAAAAACATATAATTTCTTAAAGATACATTTCCCATTCTAATTCCAAAAAGGGATGCCCTATACAAGAGCTGTCAAAAAATACTGTTTCATCATTTTATGATTACTATATATGTGCAAAAAATGCATGTAGGAATAATATATCATAATTATCTAAATAAATAAATAAATAGATATCTAAATAGATAAAATTCATATATATTATAAAATTATTAGTTAAAAACTGTGTTGTAAATTATAAATTGTAAACTCATATACTAAATTTGATGCATACCACTAGTGTGCACATAAAAAACTTTTGTAAAATATTTTATAAAATATTAAGAAGTTCCAGTGAGAACCATAAAATAAAAAACTGTTATATACAAAAAATATGTCTCTTGAATGGAATAATCCCTAAGAGACAGCAGTTTAATACATCAGAGCAGCTAATTAAAAAAAAAAAAAAATATATATATATATATATATATATATATATATATATATATATATATATATATATATATATATATATATATATATATATATATATATGTGGTTTCATATATATATATATATATATATATATATATATATATATATATATATATATATATATATATATATATATATATATATATATTTATGTGGTTTCACTTCATATCGTCGAAAGCTCATTTCAATGAATTTCAAATCATTGAAAATTACAAAGCAACTAGGAATAACATCCCACAGAGTTTTTACTATGTTTTAAGCCCCCCTGCACCCCTCATGTGGGGGGGTTCTGCCCCCCATACCCCCATTCATTAAATATACCAATTCCAAGGTCGCACTACAGTGGGGGAAAAAGGTAATTTCCTAACCCCACTGTAGTGTAATCTTGGAGTTGTTATATTTAATTTTCGGGGGGTGTGGGGGAAGGAACCCCTCACTTGGGGGGTGCAGAGGGGCTTGCCCCCCCCCTGCATAAACATAGTAAACAGTGTCTGGAATGTTATTTCTAGTTGCTTTGTAGTTTTTAATGATTTGAGATTCGATGTTATGAGTTTTCGATGATTTGGTCTCGTTGTCTTGAAATTCGATAAAATGAGCTTTCGATGATATGAAGTGAAACCACGTGTGTGTGTGTGTGTGTGTGTGTGTGTGTGTGTGTGTGTGTGTGTGTGTGTGTGTGTGTATATATATATATATATATATATATATATATATATATATATATATATATATATATATATATATATATATATATATATATATATATATATATGTATATGTGTGAGTGTGTGTTTTTGTATTCTGACCTGCTTTAAGAATAAGGTAAACTACAGGACTACTATTTTCCCCAAACTAAGGTGATTGTACTAAATCTCTTGACAGCCACCCCCCCCCCCCCCACCCATACCTCTCAACTTATTTGCTCAATATTGCTGTCCAAAGCCAAAAATAATGAATGGCCAAAGGTTCAAAATCAGAGTTAATTTTAAAATATTTAACATTTACTAAAGAACTTTATTGTAGTTATTGTGACTCAATACTGTTTATTTACTACCACAGCTTAGAATTTGTTTATAGAGGTATTGTTTGACAATTGTGAAATATTACTGTAATTCACTTACAAAAAGTTACTGAAGCAAAAATTTTGCATCAGCATGTATTTTTTGAATAGTAATCAGTATGATACAAGAACAAACAACATTACTGACTGACACTAATGTTTAGTGATTTACCAGAGAATTCAGTACTCTGTGATGGACGGTTTGATGTTCACACACTCTGCCAGTGATCAAGGAGCCTGAATCCTCACCACTGACACTGGAGAGAGATGTTCACTTGGAATACAAATGAACATACTTAGTATTGCCACATGCAGATCTCTCTGCATCAAGCACAATTTCCCTAAAAAGCACACAGGGAACACACTCAGCCCAGGGTCTGGATTTCTCTGTATTTGTCTCCCTCCAGATTTCCAATAAGACTCCCTACTGGTACAGCTGTAGGGTTAGGTCCTCAGCTGAGTGTCCAAGCCAAGACCACCAGCATGCTCTCCGTGAACCCAGTGCTTTGTGTCCCTGCCCCAAAGTAGCTGACACTAACACACTGTGAGATTTTATTTTTTACACACACACACACACACACACACACACACACACACACACACACACACACACACACACACACACACACATACGTGCATAAACAAACACACCAGGGAAAGGCTGGCATAGATTACCTGCTGTGCCCCTTCTGCCCAGAGTATAAGGTAATTATCACTGCCACCAGACACTCCACAATCAACTACTCTAAGGTCCTTAACAAAGAGTGTCCAATTATACTGTGTAATAGTAAGACTAATACAAATGGTGGTAGTTGACCAAGACAGCTAGGCCTTCTGAAGTGGCCCACACAGTGTCAGCAAATAAATATAAGCTCTCTGCAAGGTTAAAAACTTTCTAAAAGGTCCATCCACAATAAAAGTTTTAAATATATTTAATAATAAATCATAAAAGAACACGGAAATACTAAATATATATTTACAGTAAACCACAGAGTTCAAACACAGGAAATATTCAAAATAACATTGATGGACAGACTCAGACAAATAAAGAAAAACAATAATAGTTATTTTTTAAACATTGCGACTGGATGTTTACAATTTGTTTTTAATAGCAAATGTGGTGCTTTTGCTAGTTATTTTTTGAACATTGTTTTGGCTGGTGTGCACACCTGAAAGGGCAGTCCCCCACCCCAGGCAACTATAGCTTCATCTCTCACTACTAGAAGGTGCAACTAACATTAAACTTGCTGTATCCTGTCCCAAATAATTCTGCCTCCCCATTGGAATTCCTGCAAAGTAAGGCAAGTACCATTTACTTGGTATATTTTGTCCCCAAATACATTTTCCTTCCTTTGTTGATTCACTTACACACCAAGGCCTTAAAAGTAATGTTTCTACAGCTATCTGGTTACACTCCTACCTTTCTGCCTCTACCTCTTCCTTGCTTTCTGCAGCTTTCACTTGTATTACAGCTTCAAGGTTTCCACTTCTCATGATGATTGTTTTTCTTTGCACTCATCTTTGAGGGTGTGGGACATAACTCTACCTGCTTTTTCTGGTTCTTTTTGTATCTCCCTCCTATGATTCCTCCTCCCCCATGCACATTGACTACTCTATATTAATGGTTCTTCTTGAGCTATGCCATTTTTAATTAGTTATTTTGCCTGCCTGTGCTGAAGAAGCTCTCCCCAGCCCCTTTTCAATGTGCATACCCAAAAGTAAGTGCCTGTGATTGTTTCATAGTTTCATAGTTTCATAGTATAGTACTAGGCTATCTGCCCTGGGGCATTTGTAAGCCTAGCCATAGTGATGTGGCTTTTGCCACCCCATGAAATGGTACAAAAAATGTACAGAATAAATTTAGAATACTGTGCCTCTGTCTAGTAGTGACACAATGAAGGTCCCCTTATATAATAGAATTAGTTTACTGTGCCCCTGTCTAGCAGTGACACAGATGTGACCCTTGGGGTAAACTTACGATCTCCCATCCACTCATCAAGATTTCTCTTGAAGAGTGTCAGTGAGGGGCTCTACCTAATATGAACTGGCGTCTTGTTCCAAAGCATGGGAAGCCTCTGGGTTATGAATCTATCCCTCCAGCATGTCCTATTCATACTTGTGCTGAGGCTTAAGTCTTTAGCTCTCGTGGTCCTGATGGATTTGGATTTTTTGAGGTGGAGCATGTCCATCAGATCCTGATTGGACATGACCTTGTACGTCAGGCAGAGATCACCTCTGAGCAGGCAGTATGCTACTGAATAGAGCTGAAATGTCTTTAGTCTGGCAGAATAAGACATATGTTGGAGACCCTTGATCCTCTTGGTGAGGTACTTTTATGGTCTCTCCAGCTGTTGCAAATGCCGGGTGAGGTACATACCAAATGGGGCATTATACTCAATCATGGGTCTGATGAGGCAGGAGTACAGGGGTACAATGACATCCCTGGATCTGGATGTGAATCCCTTCATGATGAGGTGTGCAAGGTAGAATGTTTTTCTGACCACTTTGGCAACGTGGGTGTCAAATAAGAGTTCGCTGTCAACTTGGGTCCCTAGGTCTCTGATTACTTTTTCCGTATTCAGTGGGTTGCTGTCTATGTGATAATTTGTGGGTACTTTGTTTTTCCCAAAGGGGATGACTATACATTTTTTGGCATTTAGTTTAAGGCCGTGACTCCGGCACCAGTTGTCCGTTTCTGTGAGGCCTTTTTGTAGGATGTATGTGTCCACTGGTGTATCGACTATGGCACCTAGTTTGCAGTCATCTGCGAACTTTGTCAGCCACAGCCCTTCCATGTTTGCTTTAACATCTGAGAAATAAATGCCGAACAAGAGGGGTCCCAGGACAGATCCCTGTGGGACACCACTTGTGACTGGCTTTGAGTCTGACATTGCTCCAGCGATTTTAACTTTATGGGTTCTGTCCTTTAGCCAGTTTGCAACCCATCTAGTGACATAACTGTTTACGTTTAAGCTGTTGAGCTTATCTATGATGCCTGAGTGGGGTATTGTGTCGAAGGCCATAGCCAAGTCCAGGTAGGCTGTATGGACTGCTTTGCCCTCATCAATGGCTCTAGTGACTGTTTCAAAAAAGTCAACCAGGTTCAAAAGGCAGGATCTGCCCTTTACAAAGCCGAATTGGGTGGGGTCAAGTGTCTGTAGGTCCCCTATGTCTCTGTTTATGAGTTCCATAATGATTCTTTTCATAGCTTTGCAGACCAGGCTGGTTAAGCTTATGGGGCGGTAGTTTCCAGGGGTCTGTAGTGGTATCCCCTTTGTGGAGTGGGACCACTGTTGCACAATACTCACTAGACATTCTTTTAACAACAGAAACTTAGCTACTTGGTTGAAACCCCATATAAGAAACCCAGACATACTCCCACATGGTTATTGTGTACACAGGTTATACAGGGTAAGGAAGAAGGGAGGTGCAGTTGCAATCCTCTACAAAGATAACCTAAGCATTATCTATCTACCCATAAAATACCCTTATGATAACAACTTTGAAGTCCTAATAACACAGTTCAGAATCAACCCAAACAAAAATATTACCATAATTGCCACTTACATATCTCCCAACAATATTCCTAGTGCCATTGAGGAACTCATAAATTGGACAGCCTCAATCTACACCCATAAAACCATTATCACAGGTGACTTCAACTTAGACTGGAACACTTGCACTGGTGATAATTCCTCCACTTTCATAAATCTACATGTTTTTCCCACACTTTCCAATTTCCCTATTGAGTAGATAAACATAGCAATAGGGACTCTGTCTTAGACTGTTCACTTATTAACAGTACCACCCCAATTATCTGTCTGGATGCCTTCCAAATAATTTAAGTGACCATAGACCTACCTGCTTAATCCATCATCAACTCAACCCACCCAAAACCATAGTTCACAAAGTTGAACAAAATACAACTTTGTCAAACTTAACACTCACCCCATCACTACCCCCCCACTTTATCACTACCTTCCTTAAACATCCCACCAACCTTCCTACTTCAATTCCCAACTTTTCTAAACACCACATACTAACACGTATACCCTTCCTCCTATCTATTGCACTTCACTCAAACCTCCCCATCTCTTCTAATATTAGTCCTATAAAGTATTTAATCATTTGCCCACTTTCCCTACCAGACATTCTGTCTGAACTACTTCTTTGTATAATACATACTTGTAAGATATATACCCTTTAAACTGATGTATTGAAATTTTGTTTTCTCTAAACTGCCTGATTGCATCTTGAAGCTTGTATTGAAATTTTGTTTTGTCTAAACTGCCTGATTGCATCTGGAAGCAATGTTAAGATCTTTCTTGTATCTAATGTATTGTAACATTATATTGTATTATCTACTGATGTCTGTACTGGAACATTTCTTCCCGGGTCTCAACTGAAAATGGGCCCCTTGACACAGTCGGACTTTTCCGGTTGCCAAATGTCAATAAATAAATAAATAAATAATACCAAAAACTTCTCCAACAAAGCATTCTTTAGACATGCTCCATGATCTCTAACTCAACTAGGCCATAAATACTTCAATAACACACGTATAGCTATTCTAAATAGCTTAGCACCAACTCATACATGTCATGTTAAAAATAAGAGCTTGCCTTGGATATCAAAAGAATCCATTAGACTTCAAAAACTAAGGGACAAAACCTGGTTTCCATACCAGAAAACAAAAGACAATAAAACTCTGTTAGCATACCAGCAGCCCTGCAATCAAACAAACAAACAAACAAAAAAATAAACAACTCAAACAAGACAAAAAAAATATTATACATCTATGCAAAACAAATATGAAAACAATCGCAAAAAGTTCTGGCAGGCAACTAACTCTCTCCTCCACCCAGGTAAAGCCACAACCCCAGAACTAAAAACCAATAACCAAAGAGTGAGTATTGCCTCACAAATCAACACTTACTTTATAAACACCATCCTCTCCTTAGTTAGAACAATTCCGTCCTACCATCTCTTCCACCTAATCCGGAAACTAACAACACCTCTTTTGACCTCAAACTTGTCTCAATTAAGATCATAAGAATGTTGCTGAAAAAAAACAAAACCTTCATCCTTAGCAGCTGACCAGCTCCCCAGTCAGTACCTCAAACTTTCAGCTGATGCCAGAGTTCTGCCTGTCTCCATTCTGGTAAATAGGTCTATAGGAGAACAATATATCCCAAAATTATGGAAAATGTCCTGTATCACCCCTCTATATAAAGGAGGAACATCAGCAGAATTAAACAATTGCAGACTCATAGCCATCCTTTCCCCGTGTCAAAATTCTGAATAAAATGTATACACGCTCAGTTACTACAATACCTACTATCTCAACCTTATCTCTCCCTCCAAACAAGGTTTCAGACCAAAACACAGCCCCACCACAGCCCTAATTCATTTCTCTAACATCACTGACCAACTCAGAAGTTCAAACCAGCAAGTACCATCAATCTTCCTATACATGTCAATAGCATTCAACACTGTCTAACATCAGAAATTCCTTAATACTCTTGCCTCACTAACCCTATCAAGGACTTCCCCTTTCTGGTTCCTAAGCTATCTTTCTGACAGACAACAAGCAGTACGATGCGAATCCGAACTCTCACCACTTCTGCCTGTCTCAGTTGTAGTCCCCCGAAGATCCATACTAGGGCACCTTCTTTTAACCATCTTCTAGTTCATTATGCAGATGATTCAACTTTAATCTACTCAGGAGATACCTTACCAGACCTTCAAATAGTAGCCCAACAAGCCTTTAATAATATTGAAACATATCCAAGTAAATCAAAATTAATCCTCAACCCCAAAAAGACACAGTTAATGCTATTTACCAGTAGCAAACAATCACCTACCACCCCTCCTTTCACCATTCTCTCAGCAAGCAACACAGTCATCCAACCAGTTGAGCATGCAAAACTCATTCGTGTAACTATTGACAGCAAACTCAGATTTGACCAACACATAGCCATCAGAATTAAGAAAGGTCACATTAAACTTGGCTCACTGTACATAAGTAAGCCATTCCTTACTAACAATACCAGACTAGCCATATCCAGAACCTTCCTCCTCTCTACTCTCCTTTATGCTTTCCCCCTCTTTACCAATTTAAAAAAAAATCAGACTTAACAAAATTGTAAACATTCTACAACAAAATTGCCCACTTCACAGCCAACCTTCCCCACAAAACCCACCATTGTATTGCTTTACATAAACTAAATTGGCTCAAGCTAACTAACCGTTTCTATCTCTAACAACTTAAATTCACAGACAACATAATTTTCCATCCTGACAATTGCCCATCCCTCAAGGAACTTGTTCCCTACTCATACCCACGAAGTTTAAGATCTAGAGATAGAAACTTGCTCACAGTAAACAAAGCTAATAACACTCATGGGGAATCTGTATTCTCAAATCAAATAGCCAAATTATGGAACTGTCTACCCCACACCCTTCAAAATGCACCTGAATTTACCAATTTCAAACAACTTCTATTTGAACATCTATCCAAAAACTAGCATCACTCATGTGCCAAACTTGACTGACATGATATCTATAACTCTCTCACCATACTGTCCACTCCTTACCTAATTTTCTCCCACTCCTTAGGGTTACTATTGATTTTATATATATATATATATATATATATATATATATATATATATATATAAAGGAACTCTCATTTGTTCATAACTCTTATTTAATATGTACACTGTACTAATTTATATTATTCTCATAGTGATCTTTACTGAAATGCTTGTGTTATTTACTTTTTTTGAACTTGTATCTGCTAGAAAACCATATTGAATACTTCTTTCTATAGACTAACTGGATGATGTGTATTCTCCATCTTAATATATGTATATTATTGTATTATTTAATTATTGTACTTTTTTTTCATATTTCTCTGGAGCTTTTGTCCCTGGGCCTCCGCTTAAAAACAAGCTTGTGGCCCAGTTGCACTTTCCCAGTAAACAAATGTAAATAAATAAATCCAAACTAAGCTTCACTATATTTCCTGACTGAATCTAGGAGAATTACTATTCCCTACATACTTAATAGAGCAAGGCAGATGATATGGTGAATGGTCCTTCTTGTTGTCAGGCCCAAGACAAAATACTCAATGCTCAGAGATTACTCCCTGTAATATCTAAAAATATTATTTCCATGGCTGGCAGAATTACCTCATCAGGTCACCTGACTTGAGGTTCCCACACTACCCACTTTTGAAGCTAAAAGATGAATTTAGCATAGACATGTAAAAAATGCATGTCTAGAGCTTTTCTAATGTTTATGATAGACCTGAGGTCAGTAAACAATCACAGCACTTCTCCTATTTTTACTGAAGCTAATAAACAATGGCTTCTTCCAGACCTACCATCTCTGGTCCTATTCATCACTGTGATATGCAGTTTTAATGCTTTTACAGCTCATTTATATTTCCCTTATTTTTCTTAAAATAAGCTAGCTGGGTAACCTCTGCTTTTCCAATGTCCTTTGCTAATACACATATATATATATATATATATATATATATATATATATATATATATATATATAGATACATACAGCCTCACATGTATATTCCTCCTCTCTCCAGCAAGACCCACTGTCGATATATTTTTCAACACTAGCAATCTTACAAATACATTTTGATATGCACATGCCATACAGTTTTAATACATTTTTAACATAAGCATCTGTACAAGTCAGTTTGGTATTCAAATTCCATACAGTTCTAACACATTTATAACATAAGCATCTGTTTGATATTCAAAGGATATCATTCTTTAGAAAACTCCAACTAGCTATGTTGGCACTAGCCCCTATAATCAAAAATGGGTTAAAAATATGAGGTACCATTCTAGGACATCTTATGAAGTCAGGCACAATTGGCAGGAATACATTGTTCCTGTAGACTAGAACATGTTGTTGAAGCACTGGAAAGGAAGGCAACAAATTATATAACTTTTGTTGTTGATTTGCTTTGCCTTCACTGAAGATATGAACTGTAGTATGACTAACCATGGTGATCACACTGCATCTTCATCTGTATTCATCAGCAAATAGCAGCTCTGAACAAACCACACAACCAATAAGATGTAGATGTGAGCAGGGACCAATGGTGTACAATTTCTTAATTTTTTCCACTCTCATAATGCTTATTAACTACTGTAGCAGGGAAAACAGAAATGTGCTTGTATTATTGAAATTATGTTTGTTTCTTAATTTTCAGATATATTAGTTAAATAAATGTTTTTTTTCCACTTGCAAGTCAGGTGAGGGCACAGTCCAGCGGAATGTGGTGTTGGGGGTACTCCCCCTTCCCATATGGTTCTGGCACCCTTGCTAACTGACACTACTCAGGTTTTGTAACACTGGTATCCTAAGAAAAAAACTATAGCAAGCAGTAATTGTGATGTCCCCCAAAGTCTCACAAAACCAGTGCATCAATATACTGGGTCCAAAACAAATAATGAGGAAACTTTTCTGTGTGGAAGATATAAGATTCCCTAGACTTCAGGTACCTAATAAAAACATACTGTGAATATCCAAACTAATAAGAGATAGTAGACATACTTTCTTTAAAACTTTCCAAAGTATAAATTCAACTAAAGAAAGTAGGGAAACGCAAGCTGGTTCAAGTTGAACAAACAAGGAATACAAATAGTAGATGAAAAAAACAGAATTAAGTAAAGAAATTCACTATTCCATTTATATACCTGTTTGAAAGCATGTTTAACAACATAGACTTGGTTTACTAGGGTAGCTGTGTTGTAAAAGACAATTAGCATGTTTATTTACTAACTACTCCTTTCTCCATACACCAGTGTGATATTTGACACAGTGTTGACCTACTTTAAGCACTGTGATTCCACTAAACTAAAACTAAACTAAACTAAACAAAAAGTTATAATAAAAATTGCACATTAATAATTGCTAAAACTTTCTGAAAGCATTTCATTGTAGTATCAAAAAAGAAAAAGTTAACATACGTCCTCAAAAGTCCTTAGAAATCTTTTCTACCAACATTCAAAAACATTTTTAACATAGATCACTTTTGGCTATTATAACTTCTTCAGGTTTCTGTGTCGTGGGAAAAGCAAATAAAAATGATAAATTAAATAATACATAAGAATCCATTTTGTTGGGCTAAAAAACAATACATATTATTTAAGAAAATGTACAAAAGACAAATCCTAAATAAAAACCTACCACACTTTTCAGAATACGTATGTGCACATGTCTATTCATCTCAAATGATAAATCCATTAAAGAATTTTAGTTTTTATTTATTTATTTATTTTACATATGTTTACTGGGATAGTCCGACTAGACACATGTCCTTTTTCAGCGGAAGCTGAGGGAGAAATGCTCTACATAGAAAAATACCAAAGAAATAAACAATGGTACAAAACACACATACAAATAAAAAAAAATGCAATGTGCGATTACATAAAACAAATTTAGGATAGTTCTGATTAAACACAACTTTAGGTATTCTCTAACAAATAATATTTAAACAAATAATACTTCAATGGATTATTTTAGTATATGATAGGATAATGGACAACCATGGTTACATATAATACAATATTATGTAAAACTCCTGGTGTACTCAGTGCCTGTTTGATTTTAGGACTACTGATATTGGTGAGAGAATGGATCATATAGATAGAAGGAATAGTAACTGAAGATAGAGTGAGTATAGAGACCTTTAGGTTATGCTGAAAGAGTGGCAAGGCTAGAGATAGTGAGGGCAGGGTTAATTAGGGGTAGAACAGGGACACAACCATCTAGATAGGAGATGGGTTTTTAGAGTAGTTTTGAATTGAACTAGGGATGAAGAGGTAGTAATATTTTTTGGAAGTGCATTCCAGATTTTTCCTATGTAGTTTGAGAAGAGGAAATCACCTGCTTGATTCTTGGAGACATTAATTTGAATACAGTGCTTGTTAGTGGAGCGTAATGATCTGTTAATGGCATAAGGACGTAGTAGAGATTGTAGGGCAGGTATTTTTTTTAAGGTTCAAGAGAATTCTGTGGTCCATTGTTGACTGAATTTAATGTAGGAGGTAGGGGAACTCTAACTTTTTAAGTTTTGTGAGAGTGATGCAATAGTGGGATCTAGCTGGATATTTTGTTGCATATCTGGCAATTTTATTGTAACAGGATTTGAGTTTTTGTATATCTGATTTCTTTAGGTTTGATAGTATGCGAGCTGCATAGAGCAGGGTGGATATTAGATGGGTTTGGGCAATGGTAATCCTGGTATTCTTTGTTAAATAGTATATGTTCATATTTAGTGTACCAAGTTTTTTATGTACTTTTTTTGTAGTCTGGGAAATGTGTTTGTCGAATTTAAGTTTGCAGTCAATTTCTACTCCTAGAAGTTTGGTGTGAGTAGATGGAGATATGCTGGCATTATTTAGTGAGGAGATCTGAAATGTGCAACTGGGGGATACAGAGTTATTAGGCTGGAATACCATAAGTTTGGTTTTACTGGGATTTAAGATTAGTTGATTGTTAGTGAGCCAGGATTCTACTGAAGTTCAGGTAGTGAGGGTGGAGCACATATGAACTGTTGAGTCATCTGCATATTGTATGAGGGAGGCCTGGGGTTTGACAAGGGGAGGTTATTGGTAAATATTGAAAATAGAAGTGGTCCTAAGATAGAGCCTTGGGGGACTCCAAGAGTTAGAGGTAAAATGGGGGATTAAAATTAAAAATGCACTTAGAAATCTATCAAACAAATATATGAAAATTCTAGTGGAAAAACTGTTGCTCATGCTCACAGCAGTGATATTCGCTGAGGTCTGCAAACTCTAGAAAAAATGTGCAAACAGAACCCTGTTTAAAATGTATGAATATTAGAATATTATAACAAAGAAACCACAGGAAGGCAGCAGAAAGAAAGAAAAAAAAAACATTTACAAACTTAATTGTTAATATAATTGTTAATAGTTGCAAATAAATAAATGAAGTTCACATGGGGCAGCTTTTTAGCGCTGTTACATGTTTCAATTAGCAATAATAGTTTAGTTCAGGCTTTCTAAAAGAGTTCAGCCTTAGTTGTCACATACATTTTTGTTTTTCTAACATATTTGAGATGTCTCCTGAAAGTTCAGTGAGGTCTATATGATCAAGCATTTGAAATATATACCCTGAGTGTCTTCTATGAACTTGCAGATGTCTGGCCAGGGCATTGTCAGTACATTTAGACCAAATCTCAGATAGATGACCCAAAATATTTTGTTTCAGTTTATTAATATTTTTTTCCACATAAAATGCATTGCATCCATTTCAACTAGCCCTGTAAATAACTTGTGTAGAGTTGCAGTCTCCGCCTTCATTAGTCTTAATAAGTTTCTTTAAATATGGGCAGTAAAAGGAGTCTCAATCTTGACTGCAGGTGCAAAATGAACAGTTTGTTTCACATTTTTTCGTATTCCTTTCCTGTAGTTTAAGTTTTTCTCCTACAAAGCTTGTAATATTTCTGAAAACTGAAACAAAGGATTTCCGGTCATCTATTTGAGATCTGCTCCAGGATTTAAATAAAATACATGAAGGCACAGTGTAGAGCTTACATGGAATGTATCCAAATATACAGCCATGGTCCCCATTTGGCAGCATGCCATGCATATTAATGATGGTGCACTGCTGAGGGAAAGCCGAGGAAGATGGATATTGAATCAGTGTTGTCTGTTTTTTTTTTTTTTAATGCATGTTTGCATGGAGTGGCACAGAGTGCAGCAATGCCAAAGTGTGGTCACATGTAGACAGCTAACACCTGCCAGACATCTAAATATAGAAACCAGATAATTAATAAGCATAATGACATTTTATGCGTTCTGTTTTTTTTTTTTTTTGGTGTTTGTGTGACACGGAGCTCATACATACCTTGTCAGATACATTCCAGACATCTAAAAATAGAAACTGAATGCAATTAATTATTTATTTAGTGGTATGTTTAAGTGTGTTTGCGCAATGCAGTTTGGTGATCAGCACTGCTAACAGGTAGCTCACTGGTATATATGAAGCTATACCGGATTTTTTAATATCCACGTAGGTTAATGGGTATGGCTGTATGTGCAGAAGGTCATGGGTTCAAATATATGCAAGTCATAAGTTGTCTGTATTTTTGTTGAACATGTTATGGACAAGATTTTAAAATATGGCTCCACTGTGCTCCTTGCAACTGTGTTCAAACCTGCTAAGCAGAGCAAAAACATATTAACAGCTGCCAATGTTTGTGCAGTGCTCAAACTTCACTAAAACCATGATGGTGCATGTTTGCATGCTGTTCAGCTCTGCTTGGCTGGTTTAGGCACTGCTAAGTAATGCAGTGCTTTTTTGAATGTTATGCAATGACATGTAAGGGTGGGAAAAAAACCTATATAAAGTGCACTATGCGGGAATTCTGCAGTATCATTTGTCGATATGGCTGGTGGTGTGTGCTTTCGGGTGCACCGGTGGGGCATTCAGGAGTTCAGGGTCATGGTTGGGCTCCTTGTGAAAAAACATCAGGATAAGCTGATGTAGGGCAGTTTCCAGGGCTCGGAGTGTAAGGCCGAGGCCAGGGACCAGCTGGCCAGAGAACTCACTAATGTTACGAGTATTCCCCACACAGGTGAGTAGTGTTGTCACCACCATGATTACCTGAAAAGATAAAAGTGGGGAACCTTGGACACCTGGGTCCAAGAAGCAAGGGCAGGGAATGCTCACAAGTATGTAAGTACCTTTTCCTCTGTTTTACCAATATGTAATCTGAATGTCTGCAAAACTGGTATGCATAATGGTGTGCTTCTCTCCCAATGGCTGCATCTGAGAGGACTCACAATGTCGAATCTCATGCCATTCTGTGAGATCTAAACACAATATCTGCACATAATATGGGCTAACTCACCCTTCACATTTTTGTGTTCTTGGGGAGAGAGAAATTGTGAGCAAGAGTACCAAATATGTTAGTTCACTTAAATAAACCCCTCTCTTCTAACTCCAATTACACTACAGTCTTCCAACCCATTAGATCTAGATATATTAACCCCAAAACTAAAAGATATCTAAGTCTAATACTTTAATTCCTAAAGCTCATTACTAGATTACAAAGCAACCTCATGATGGATTGAGACATCCACCTTAACTCTGGTCCAACTACACCTATCAGCTCCTTCTTGAATACTACCATTCCCACTAACTTACACACTTAAAACAGACTTCCTAACTCTCCCTTGGACAGTCACCTTAATAATAGAAGCATAAATAATAAGGTCCACCAACTTCATGCTCTCTTAGACGTGTATTCCCCAGATATATTATACCTTATCGAAACCTGGCTAAAACCTTCAACAACAGACAATGAGGTAATACCCCCAGGGTATAATATACTAAGACTTGATCATACCACTAGGAAGGGAGGTAGGATAGCTGTTTTATACAAAAATACACTACAAGTGACCACTGACTCCCCACAACCACCACAAGCTGATAATGCTGAAATCCTTATCACTAAGCTACAAATCAACAAAAGCAAATGTATAAATATCATCGGTATCTACATTCCTCTAGGAAATAATATAAATACCCTAGACGATATGCTATATTGGGTTGTCAGGTAACTACCCCCAAGAAACCATAGTTCTTTGTGACTTCAACATTGACTGGAACAACTGATCATATCCTCCTCAATCAGGATCAGTAAACCCAAAAATAAGGAAACTATCCTAGACTGGATAGTCATTAATAATCATCCCAATATGTACAGAGCAGGGACCCTGCCTGATGATATTAGTGACCACTGTCTTATCTATCCAATTAGACACAAGGCTAGCAACCCCAGCCAACCCACTTATAAAATATAAGGAACAACAAGAACTTTAACCCCACTGACTTCCAAAATGAACTCAAATTATGTAATTGGTCAGTCTTAAAACAACTACCACTTGAGGAAGCAGTAACATACTTTAACACCAAATTCCTAGCCATTCTTATAGGTTCATAGGTTCATAGGTTCATACTAGGCTATCTGCCCTAGGGCATTTATAAGCCTAGCCAGAATGTATTTGGCTTTCGCCACCCATTTTAAATTTATTTTGCTATGCCCTTTTTCGAGGTTAGTATACTGTGCCTCTATCTAACAGTGACACAGAAGTGATACCCGGGGTAAACCTACGATCTCCCATCCACTCATCAAGATTCCTCTTGAAGAGAGTCAATGAGGGACTCTGCCTAACCTGGACTGGGATTTTATTCCAGAGTGAAGGGAGCCTCTGGGTTATGAATCTGTCCCTCCAGCATGTCCTATTTATTTCAGTGCTGAGGTTCAAGTCTCTCGAGCACGTAGCTCGATGGGATTTGGATTTTCTAAGATGCAGCATGTCCATTAATTCCGGGTTGGACATGGCTTTATACGTCAGGCACAGATCGCCTCTGAACAGGCGGTATGCCACTGAGTAGAGCTGGAGTTTCTTTAACCGGGCAGCATATGGCATCTGTTTGAGCCCTTTGATCCTCTTGGTGAGGTACTTTTGGGGTCTTTCCAGTTGCTGCAGGTGTCTGGTAAGGTACATCCCAAAAGGGGCATTGTACTCAATTATGGGCCCGATGAGGGATGAGTAAAGAGGCACGATGACCTCCCTGATCTAGATGTGAATCCCTTCATGATTAGGTGGGCTATATAAAATGTTTTTCTAACCACTTTGGCCACGTGGTTGTCAAATGAGAGATTGCTATCAACTTGGGTCCCCAGGTCCCTAATTACTTCTTCTGTACTTAATGGATTTCCACCTATGTGGTAATTTGTGGGCACTTTGTTTTTGCCAAAGGGGATGACTATACACTTTTTGGCATTTAGCTTGAGGCCATGGCACTGGCACCAGTTGTCTGTTTCTATGAGGCCCTTTTGGAGGATGCTTGTGTCGGCTGGAGAGTCGATTATGGCACCCAGTTTGCAGTCATCTGCAAACTTTGTCAGCCACAGTCCTTCCATGTTGGCCTGTACCTCCGAGAAATATATACCGAACAAGAGAGGTCCCAGGACTGAGCCTTGTGGGACACCACTTGTAACTGGTTTGGAGTCTGACATGGCTCCAGCAATTCTAACCATGTGGGTTCTGTACTTGAGCCAGTTTGCAATCCATCTAGTGACATAGGGGTTTATATTTAAGCTGGTGAGCTTATCTATAATGCCCGAGTGGGTTATTGTATCGAAGGCTTTTGCGAGGTCCAGGTAGGCTGTGTGGACCACCTTCCCCTCGTCAATGGCCTTGGTGACTGTTTCAAAGAAATCAACCAGGTTTAAGAGGCAGGATCTGCCCTTAACAAAGCCAAACTGGGTAGGATCCAGTGTTTGTAGGTCCCCAATATCTTTATTTATGAGGTCCATGATGATCCTTTCCATAGCTTTGCAGACCAAGCTAGTCAGGCTTATGGGGCGATAGTTTCCAGGATCCGTTGAGGCACCACCTTTATGGAGAGGGACCACTGTTGCTGTACGCCACTCTTTGGGCACATATCCTGTAGTAAGGCTGAGATTGAACAGTAGTTTTATGTTTGGGTTTAGCTCTTCTTGAGTTCATGTAGGACGCAGCCCGGGACACCATCTGGTCCCATTGATGCTGTGTTTTTGCTTTGGAGAGGGTGGCTCTTACCTGAGCATCTGAGATGTCAGGGGCAGCACTCTGCTGGGATAGATATTTGCCCTTTTGGGGGGGGGTTTGCTCTGAACCTGTCAGCTAGGATGTTGGCAATGTCTGTGGGTTCGGTGTATTTTTTGTCATTTTGGACTAATTCTGAGCATATCTGGGAATTACCACCCAGGTTCCTAACATAACTAAAGAAAGCCTTGTGATTATCCTTAGTATCCTGTGCAATTTTTCTCTCGAAGCTGGCCTTAGACAATTTTATGTGTGCCCGTAGATTTTTGCTAATACTGATCAGTGATGCCTTCCCTTTTTGGGATTTTGCTTTATCATTTAGTAGCTTCCTCCTTCTATTGTATAGTTTGTTTATGTCTGGGGTCCACCAGACAGGACGTCTGCCTTTGGAGGATTGGGTCTTGGTTTTATTTGGGATCGCATGATCCATGCATTCCTGAAGGTGTTCATAGAATGCGTTTATAAAGGATTCTGCGGTCTGGGCTGTATTTTCCACAGGCCCGGGGCTTTGAAGGATTCCACCTCAGTTTTGAGGAGTGTAAAATTTGCTTTAGAGAAGTTTTTCACTGTGGTTTTCTGGGCAGGGGGTGGGGTCGGGATATAAATATCCAGTGAGATTAGTTTATGGTCTGATCTTACCAGTGAGGGATACACTTCTGGTCTGGAGCATAGAGTCCCCATGTTGGTGATGATCAGGTCCAGTATGTTTTCCCCTCTTGTGGGAGTGGTAACAAGTTGTTCCATAGCATTTGAGTTTATAAATTCTAGGAACCTTTGGGCTAGGGTGTTGGAGCTAGAGTAATGCTCCCAGTCTATGTTTGGGTAGTTGAAGTCGCCCAATATAATGGTGTTTGGAGAGACCTTCATATTTTCCAGTGTTCTCAGGAAGGCCGAGTGGGGTTCCTGGGTTTGGGAGGGTGGTCTGTAGCAGGCTATAAACTGGAAGGCAGTTTTACCCACTGTTAGTTGCACATGGATAGTCTCTGATGCTTCGTGCTTTGCCACCAACCTGGAGGTGTGGGTATCTTTGATGAATATCGATACTCCCCCTCCTTTTGTGGTTCGGTCCAAGTTTTGGGGCCGAAAAGCATGGTATGAGGTATAACCTGGTAGTGCTGGGGTGCTCTCGGGTTTGGGAATAAAGGGGAGGCACCATGCATCACCTTATTCTGTTAGAACAAAAACAAAAGTTGCTCCATGGCTTTCAAAAGAAACCAGGCAAAAAATCTTAATTCGAAACAAAGCATGGTCCACTTGGCGTAAAACAAAAGCCCCTACAGATCAACTTAGATACAGACAGCTAAGGAATGACACAAAAAGATCCATTATGTTAGATAAAAAAAACTTCTACTGCCATCTACAACATAAACACCAAAACAAACCTCAAAAGTTTTGGACAAGTATTAATAAACTTCTCCACCCAGGCCATTCCACCATTCCCACCCTCTCAGCTACTAACCAAAAACCTTCAGAGGAAGTTGCCAATACCTTTAATTGCTTTTTTACAGAAACTATACAATCCCTAGCTAACCAATTATCTCCTGGCTGCTGAAATCCAACTACTACCATGACCAGAACCCAACTTTCCTTTCACTTTCAACCAGTCTCCACAACACTTATCAGAACCCTAATTAAGAAATTAAAACTAATCACCCTAGCTGCAGATCTACTTCCTGCAGAGTACCTACAAAAAGCTGCTGATGTCATAGCCTACCCCATCTCCATCCTGATTAATAGAACTATATCAGAAAGCTCCATCCTTTCTATCTGGAAGATATCCCATATTATTCCAGTCCATAAGGGGGGCAGCTCCACTGAACTGTCAAATTACAGAACCATAGCTATTCTGTCACCCCTGGCTAAAATTATGGAGAAATGTATCCATAAACAACTACTGTGCTATCTAATCCAGGACAATCTCTTGGCTAACTCACAGCATGGCTTCAGACCATTCCACAGCACCTCCTCTGCCCTTCCCTTCTTCGCAAATGTCATAAACCAAAACCGAAACTATAACATACTTTCTTCTGCCCTCTTTCTCGATCTCTCCAAAGCCTTTGAAATGGGTAAACCATCTGCTCATTCACACACTGAAATCCTTTTATCTAAACAACCAGGCTATCCAATGGTTTCAGTCTTATCCAAGGGGTAGACAACAGGCTGTCCTGTGACAAGGAAAATTATCTACCCTACCACCTATCACCCTTTGAGTCCCCCAGGGCACCATATTAGGTTCTCTTCTATTTTCTATCTTTATTAATGACTTATACATGGTCATCCCAAATGCAGCCTATATTCAAAATGTGGATGATTCCACATTAATTTGCTTGGCCACCTCCCCTACTGATCTGCAGATTAAAACCTCAAATGCTTTCAATATCATAGAAGATTGGCTCCTTAACCGACAACTCATATTAAACCCTAACAAAACAAAGCTGCTGCTGTTCTCCCCCACTCATAGGTCTTCCTTACCAACCTTTACTATAAAATCTAACAATGGCACCCATATTTTCCCAGGTCCCTCTACTAACCTCCTTGGCATAATAGTAGAAATTAACCTTAAGCTTGATATACACAATAATAACAATATTAAAACAGTTAATAAAAAAACTTGGTGCTCTATACAAAATCAAACCCTTTCTTACACCATTAGCCAGGTCTGTTATTGCCTGCACGCATCTTCTCTCCACCCTCCTCTATGCCTCCCCTTTATTCCCAAACCTGAGTAAAAATGACCTTTAAAACTCTCAAACTGCTGTAATTACATTGCTAGATTTGCCACTGGAGAAGCATACAGAACACACCGCTGTCTTAACCTAAATCATCTAGGATGGCTTGAATTACCCAGCCTACTTCAATACAACCCACTAATAGTTGCATATAAGTTTCTCTACCAGCCTGAAAACATGCCTGTACTTAAAAACCTTATCACCCCATATAGTAACCCCAGGACTCTTCGTTCATCTAATAGGCTACTGGTACAAACATTCAAAACCAACAACCTAGCTGGGGATTCTCTGTTTGCAACCTCTGATGCAAAACTTGGAGCTCACTTCCTGCTGAACTTACGTCAGCACCCTCTATAACCCTTTTCAAAAGCAATCTTAAACAATACTTTAAGATATGTTGGCTATGCCCCTGTTCTAGACCTGACTCAACCCTAACCTAGATCAAGTGCTCCCCTATAATCTTGTCCTTTTTAGTCCACTTAGAATGCATGTCTAATATTCAACTATAAACTGTTTGTTCACAATATGAGTGATTGTACATCTTTTTACTTTTAATGTATGGTAATACTTCAGGAATTTGTTAATTTGTGTTGAACATGTACAATTGTAATGTTGCTGTATGTACGTTTGGAGATTTTCTCCCTGGGCTTCCGCTGATAATGGAGATGCATCCAGTTGAACTATCCCGGTCAACAAATGTAAAATAAAATAAATAAATAATAAATAAATAATTACTTGACTGATACTGAAAATGTGGTGCTGCATAGCACTGGATTTGAACTGAGGACTGTGTGTGGCAAAATGTACAGTGTACAAGGAATTTAACAGACTCTGCTACTGAAGCACTGCTCACTACAGGGTGAGTGATACTTGCCTGGAGACAAACTGGAAACATACTATGAATTGTGCAATACAAGTTACAGGACTTTCCTCTAGCATTCTTGTACTGTTACAGTGCTTTACTAGACTGCAGTGCCAACAGAACACACGTGTGTGGTATACAACCGTACTGCATATATTACTACAGCTTTATTTCACTTTCAACAATACAGGTGAACACATATTACTGCTATTGGTTTACAATATCTGTGAAGTCCAGACACACAATATCTGGCCATGCAGTGGAATACCTCACCCATATACCTTTATTACCTGATGTCTGGGGAAGACAGAGCATTATGTGACCAGTATTGGCCTAGAGTAAGCCTTGAACAGTACTATGAGTTAAGCGATAACATTTGCAGCCATTAGATTTGTATTCTAAAGCTATTACGGTGTTATACCTGACTGCAGCAACCTTACCTTACAAACTAAATGCATCCAGCTCTACTGCAATGGTTATGACAAGAAAATTCTGATGTACCCCATTTTCTTTGCTGTTATTGGTATTTTTTTATTGAACTACAGTTGTTATTATTCATTTATTGCACTGCAGCTCTAATTCCAACTTTATTGCACTACAGACTTTATTGTATATACTTTATTGCAGTCAGTGCTTTACTCTTTCTTGCTTATTGCACTACAGTTGGCATAATACATCCCTATCATCCATGCTCATTGTAAGAATGAGTATATCAGCATTATTTATAAGTTCATAAGTTCATAGATGTGTACTAGGCTAATGGCCCTGGAGCCTTTACAAGCCTAGCCCATAGGATTACCCTTGCATTGTGCCACACAACCTTTGACAAGGAGGGTGTTGTGGAATCTGAGTCCCATGTGCCTCCAGATGGCAGCAGCATGACTCAAGTCACCATCCATGGGACTGTCAGCACTGCTCCATTACTGCCACGAGGGTGGCTGTGCTGGAGGCTGAGTACCAGGGTGACGCTGCCTCAAGAATTCAGCAAGCATGCCCTCAATCTGGCACAGATGTTTGTCATAGCCATGGTGGACTGTCCTGCACACCAGGACCAGTAGCTCATCAAGGGTGACCACTCTCCCTCTGCCATCACTCCCATAAGGGGTCTCGTCCCCGTCCCTTGGGACAGTACTACCCAATGCTGCAGTTAATCCAGGGGCAGCAGAGGGAGCACCACAGGTCTGGGTCCCAGATGTGTTGGGACCCGGCGCCATGGCTGGTTGAGGCAAGGTAGGGTGATTAGCCAGAACCGGTCTACCTTGAAGTGCTGTGGGACATGAGGTAAAGCAATATGTTATGGTTAGTAGCAATCAAACCATTGTTAATATTAACAGAATGAACATCACATTTATTAATTCAAATACATATTAATGTTATTATGTGCAACATAACATAATGTAACATAACAGTCAGTATGCTAACAGCATGCTAGTGTAGAATAAACCATACCGCCAATACAACAGTTAGTTTAACAAAATATGTTAATATTGAACATATGACAGATGGATTAGTCAATTCTATTTACATTCTGAGAAATCATCACACTTGAGAGGCATGTTTTTGTTCAGTAATTAAACTAGACTGCTGTCATGATTTAGCTGAGAGGCATGGGAGTAGAACCCACTAGCTGTAACTGCAGGGGACATCTGCAAATACTTTAATAATTGACTGCTGCAGCATAGTATGGACAACCAAGAGATACAGCCATACTGGGATTATACAGTTTTATTTCTGAATCAATATCAGAACTGCCTTTAAATAAATACACAAACCACACACCAACATTTGTGGAGGCTTTCAATAAAAATCTACCCAAACAGCAGAGACCTCCAAGGCAGAAATGCACTGACCACCACAACACAACACTAATCACGAGACACATAACTCTCCTAAACAGTGTGCCACTCAACCAAAGCCCCTAAGGCAAAACAGCATGCCCAACACACTAGTCATAGGTGACTCCATAGTAGAATAAGGAGAAAGTAACAGTCAGCTGCCTGTCAGGCACTAGGGTCCACCACATAACGCACACACTCAGGTCCCTCAACAACAGGTGCAAATATGACTCTCTCATTTTATATGTTGGTGTAAATGACCTGAGGCATACCTCCCTGGACTACATGAAAAAAGACATGGAGGAGCTCTCGGATTATGTAGCCCAGGTGGGTATGACTCGAGCCCTGAGCAGCATTCAACCATCACCCAGAATGATACCACAGTACAAACAGAAAATGATTGATTTCAAGAATTGGCTACATTTCTGGTGCCATTCTAAGGGGATCCAGTATCTGTCTGCCTGGGATGACTTGATTGACAGACCTCAATGCTTTGCCAGAGATGGCCTGCATCTGTCACTCCTGGGCTTCCGGATACTGGCCAAGGCTCTTGCCACCCCTATAGTGCCTTTTTTAGGTGGTGTTCCAAAGACCAAATTATCACTGCAACAGCTACAACAAATGCAATCCAAGGGTCATACTGCTCAATGCTAGAAGTCTAAATCTCAAAATGCACTCACTCGAAGCACTTCTTAAAATGGAGAACATCAACATTTGTGCCATAACAGAGATCTGGTTCAAGGCAGCAAAAAGCACCCCTGCAGTACCAGGCTATAACTCATTCCACACCTTCCGGCTCCAGAACTTGGACCGAAGCTCCAAAGGTGGTGGTGTTTCCATATTTATAAATGATGCGCACACCTCCAGACTGGTAGCCCAACATAATGCATCTGAGATACTTCAGATGCAGCTAACATTGGTTAAGACAGCAATTCAGGTCGTAGCCTGCTATAGGTCCCTGACCATGTCCCAAGACTCACACTCCATGTCCCTAAGTACCCTGTAGAATATTAAGGTCCAACCTAACACTGTCATACTGGGCGACTTCAACTACTCTCCATTAATTGGGAAAACTACTCATGCACCAATACACTTGCCCAGTGTTTCCTGGAAATCATTAATTCCAATGCCTTGGACCAGCTTGTTCTTACCCGCACTAGAGGTTGCAACATCCTTGCCCTGGTCATTACTAACATGGGCGACCATTGCTCTACACGAATAGATAACTCCTCCCTGGTTAGATCTGACCACAAACTAATCACCTTAGAAATCTACATCCATCCCACCCCACCCCCGCAAAGGTAACCACCATAAAAAACTTCTCCAAAGCTAACTTTGGGCTCTAGGTGGCTAACATCACTGGACCCATGCAAATGGAGATCAGTTGCATGACCGCCAAATCACACTCCAATGCACTGTACGAACATGTACACAAATGCTTGGATTTCACCATACCCAATCAAACCAAGACACACTCCTCCAAAAATAGGAAGCCAATCTGGTGGTCACCTGCCATAACCAAACACTACAACAGAAGGTGGAAATTGATGCGGAATAAGGTGAAATCCCAAGACTGGAAAAACTCCCTTATCAGCCTCAACAAAACGTTGAGATCCCTCATCAAATCCTCTAAAGCTAGCTATCAGCAGATAGTACAACCACAAGGCCTTATATAGTTATGTAAAGAATCTCCATGGCAATAGCCAGATTTGCTCTGAGCTACTGCACAATGGTACCTCCTATACCAAGCCAACAGATATTGCCAGCATACTGGACGACAGATTCAGTGCCAACTTTTCCATTCTCTCCCCCCCAAGGGACCAGTCACAATACCGGTAGATTGCCAGGCACTCAGTATTACTGCTGCACAGGTTAAAAGAGCACTGCTCAAGGTCAAGAATACAGCTTCTATGGGACCTTGTGTTTTACTTGTATTCTGCTTTTAACTGCATATTAAAACTTGAAAAGAGACCACAGCTCTGTCTCTTGTGAGTCAGGCAGACATTTTTCCCCAACCTCCCACCCTGTTATGGTTGTGTTCTTAAACACCACTGTCTTTCTAGTTGCCTGCCCCTTATGTTAATTTGACCATATATCTCAGTTCCTCTCTGCTTTTACTGGCTTGTGTGAGTAAGCACAAAATTATCATTTTGTGAAATCACTCCCCTTCAACTATTTAAATTTATTGGCCATCCTACTGTATTCTATAGTACCAGAATACAAAAGTGACCAACCCCTTTCAATCTATCTTGCTGTTTTAAAAATAGTGACTCTCCACTAAAGCTTAACTTTTTAGACAGGTAAAACATAAGTTACCTACATTCACATCTAACTCCTCTAGTGCACACTGCAGTTTTTAGGATAAACCATTTTTTATCTTATCTTTAAGCATCCCTGTGACTAGCACTTGCTCTAAAAACTGATGGGAAGCACTAGGAAGCCTTAAACTGATACAAGGATTCAACTCTATCTGTTAATAAGGCGAAATTAATTGTAGGCACTGAACAGCCTATAATTGCAAAGTACCTTGCTAAGGTAAGGGAAAACAGCTCTTGCATTTTACAAAAAAAGCACCAAACCAGCCATGTCCAAGGATCAGCTTCCGGTGATTTCTCCTGTCCACCTGGTGAATCTGGGCATACTGGGGCAATGCAGCAATTGCCTCATGTACACAGACAACCCTCTCCTCCTACCACCCAACACTACAACCTGTGAGAGATGCACTTACATAGCCAAACTGGAAGCAAAGCTCTCCCCACCAAAGATTGTGCTAGACAGTCAAGAGGAGATGGTTAACACCTGAACTACACCTCAAGCAACACATAGCCCTTCAAAACCAACACCACAAACACCCTCACATAGCAACACTAAACCCTCATATGCGGAGGCCTTTAACAGTAAACTACCTAAGCAACAAGGACCTCTGAAGCTGAAATGCAAACAAACACCAGTCACAACCAAAGTGTCACATAGCTCACAACACCAGTGTGCCACCCAACAACAGCCCCTAAGGCAAGACAACATACCCAACACTTTAGTCATAGGTGACTCTATAGTCAGGCACACTGATGTCCCACTCACCATGCTGAGCAAGAACAAAATTAGAGTCAGCTGCCTGTCGGGTGCCGGGATCCACCACATAATGCATGCACTCAAGACACTCCACAACAAGTACAAATATGACTCTGTCATTGTCCATGTTGGAGTGAATGACTTGAGACATACCTCCCTGGATACATGAAAAGAGACATGGAAGAGCTCTTGGATCATATGGCCCAGGCAGGTATGACCCTAGCCCTGAGTAGCATCCTGCCTTCGCTCAGAATGATACCACAGTATAAGGACAAAATGACTGACTTCAAAAATTGGCTAAGCTTCTGGTGTCATTCAAAGGGGATCCAGTATCTGTCTGCTTGGGATGACATGATCAACAGACCACGATGCTTTGCCAGAGATGGTCTGCAACTGTCACCCCTGGGAATCAGGTTACTGGCTATGGCTCTTAACATCCCTATAGTGCCTTTTTTAGGCAAAGTTCAAAGGACAAAGCCACCACCATAACAGGTACAAGCATACAAAATCTGAAGGTAATGCTACTCAATGCTAGAAGTCTAAACCTCAAAATGCACTCTCTCAAGGCACTCCTAAAAATAGAGAATATCGATATCTGTGCAGTAACTGAGACCTGGTTCAAGGCTCCAGAGAGCAACCCTGCAATACCAGGCTACAACTCTTCTCTTACCACATTTTTCAGCCACCAAACCAGGACCAAAACACTAAAGGTGGAGGAGTGTCCATATTCACCAAGGATATTCACAACACCAGGCTAGCTGCCAAACACGATGTGTCTGAAATTCTCCAGGTGCATTTAACACTAGGCAAGACTGCAATCCAAACTGAAGATTGTTAAAGATCCCCCACCATGCCCCAAGATTCTCACTACACCTTTCAAAACATACTGGAAAATATTAAGATGCAACCAAACATCCTAATACAGGGTGATTTCAACTACCCTGCCATTAACTGGGAAAACTACTCATGTACAAACACCTTTGTCCAAGGGTTCTTGGAATTCATAAATTCCTATGCCTTGGATCAACTAATCCATAGTTCCACCAGGGGCTCCAGTATCCTAAACCTGGTCATTACCAATATGGGAAATTGATGTTCCACACCTATGGTGACCCCCTCGTTGGTCAGGTCTGACCATAAGCTAATCACCCTTGACATCCACGTCCCTCCCCCACCCCCCAGTAAGGAAACCTCCATAAAAAACTTCTTCAAAGCCAACTTCATGCTACTCAAGTCAGAATTGACAAACTTCATGACAACCATGCAGATGGTAACTGAAAGTTTAACTGCAGAATCCTAGACTAAGGCACTGTACGAGCACATCCACTTGTGCATGAATCGTGCCATCCCAAACAGAACCGAGATGCTCTCCTCCAAAAAAAGGAAGCCAATCTGGTGGTCCCCTGCCATAAACAAACTTTACAACAAAAGGAAGAAACTGTTGCAGAAAAGAGGAAAATCCCAGGATGCAAAAAACTTCCTTACCAGCCTCAGTAAGAAGATGAGATCCTTCATAAAATCCTCCAAAGCTAGCTGCGAAAATAAAATTGCCAAAGATTCCAAAGACAACCACAAGGCATTCTATAGCTATGTCAAGAATCTAAATGGCAATGCTCAGATCTGCTCTGAGCTACAACAGAATGGCATTAAATATACTGTTCCCAAGGATATTGCCAATATCCTGGCAGATCAATTCAGTGCCAACTTCAACCCCCTTTCACCCCCAAAGGGCCCATCTCAATACCGAAAGATTGCCAAATTCTGGTAATAACGGCCACACAAGTGAAAACTGCACTCTCAAAATCTAAGAATACAACATTCATGGGACCAGACGACATCTCAGGCTGTATACTACATGAATTACAAAATGAACTGGCACCTCACCTAAGTGTCATGTTTAATCATAGCCTCACCTCAGGCTTCATGCCCATTGAGTAGCGCACAGCTACTGTTATCCCAATCCACAAGGGGGGATCCACCTTGCATCCCAGGAACTAGTGCCCGATCAGTCTGATGAGCCTGATCTGCAAGGCCATGGAACGTATTATCATGGAACTTATAAACAAAGATATTGGCAGCCTTCAAACACTGGACCCCAACCAGTTTGGGAACATGAAGGGCCGATCTTGTCTCCTGAACCTGATTGACTTCTTCGAATTAGTCCCCAGAGCTGTGGACAAGTGTAAGGCTGTCCACACAGCCTATCTGGACCATGCCAAGGCCTTCAACATTATCGCCTACTCTGGTATTACAGATAAACTTACTAAGCTGGGCATTAATTCCTACATCACTCGATGGGTTGCCAACTGTCTTACTGACAGAACCCACACTGTAAATGTAGTCGACTCCAAATCCAGCTCCAGACATGTAACAAGTGGAGTACCTCAGGGTTCAGTCCTGGGACCAATCTTGTTTGGCATCTACTTCTCTGAAGTACAGGCCAACACTAAAGGACTCTGGCTAACAAAGTTTGCAGATGACTGCAAACTGGGAGCCATTATTGAATCCCCAAATGATGTGGATATTCTACAAAATGGCCTTACAGAAACAGATGCTTGGTGCCAGAGCCATGGGCTCAAGCTCAATGACAAGGAATGTATAGTTATCCCCTTTGGGAAAAAACATGTACCCATGAATTACCACATAGGTGGCAGTACACTTAACACCAAAAGTGTGATGAGATACTTAGGGACACAGGTGGACAGTGGTCTCACCTTCAATAACCACATGACCACAACAGTCAGGAAATCCTTCTATGTGGCACACCTCTTCACTAAGAGCTTTTCATCCAGAAAAAAAGGTCATTGTCCCACTGTACATATCCCTCATTAGACCCATTATAGAATACAACGCTCTGTTTGGTATGTACCTCTCAAGACATCTGCAACAACTGGAAAGGCCACAGAAATACCTCACTAAAAGAATCACAGGCCTAAAGCAGATGCCCTATGCTGACTGTCTAAAAAAACTCCAGCTATACTCTGTCACATATCAGCTACTCAGAGGCGATCTCTGCTTAGCATACAAGGTCATGTCAAACCCAGATCTGTTGGACATGCTACACTTAAATGTATCCCGATCCCTCAGAGCCACACGCTCAAGGGATCTAAACCTTGTCATCACAATGAACAAAACATGCTGGAGGGATAGGTTCCTGACCCAGAGACTCCCCAGACTCTGGAATAGACTGCCGATACATGTCAACCCGAGCACCTCTTTGGCCCTTTTCAAAAGGAACCTTGACGATTGGGTGGGAGATAGGAAATTCACTCCCGGAATCATGTCAGTTGCCCTGCTTGACAGGGGTCCAGGGAAGTAAATATTGTGAGAAGAAATAGCCAGGGAATTGTTATGGCTAGGCTTGATTAGGCCCTGGCTGTGTTCTACATAGACTACAGAGTGAACTGGCACCTCACCTGTGTGCCCTGTGCAATCACAGCCTCACAACAGACTTTGACCCCACTGAATGGTGCCCTGCTACAGACATCCTTCTCTACAAAGGAGGAGCAACTACAGACCCTGGGAACTATTGTCCCATTAGCATGACAAGTCTGATATGCAAAGTTATGGCACGCATTATCATTGCTCTAATAAACAAGGATATAGGGAATCTTCAAACTCTGGATCCCACACAGTTTGGTTTTGTGAAGGGTAGATGATGCCTGCTCAACTTGGTCAACTTCTTTAAGTCAGTCACCAGAGCTGTGGATGAAGGCAAGGTAGTTCATACAGCCTACCTTGATCTGGCCAAGGCTTTTGATACCATTACCCACAAAGGAATCATAGAAAAACTCACTAAGCTAGGCATCAACCCCTATATCACTAGGTGGGTTGCAAACTGGCTCACAGGTAGAACCCACAGTGTGAAAGTAGCTGACTCCAAGTCAGACTGCCAACCAGTCACAGGTGGAGTCCCACAGGGTTTGGTCCTGGGTCCCCTCCTATTTGGTATCTACTTCTCTGAAGTCCAGGCCAACATGAAGGGACTCTGGCTGACAAAGTTCACAGATGATTGCAAGTTGGAAGCTATTATTAAGTCCCCAAGTGATGTTGACATCCTACAGAAAGGCTTCACCGAGACCAATGACTGGTGTCAGAATCAAGGCCTTAAGCTCAATGCCAAAAAATGCGTCATCATCCCCTTTGGGGAAAAAACATTTCCCATGAATTACCACATCAATGGTAGTCCACTGAACACAGAAGGCGTTATAAGAGATCTGGGAACACAGGTTGACAGCAACCTCTCTTTTGACCACCACATTGCCACTGTGGTCAGAAAGTCCTTTTATGTGGCATATCTCATTACTAAGGGTTTTGCATCTAGGAAGAAAGAGGTCATTGTCTCCCTCTACTCTTCCCTCATTAAGCCAATCATTGAGTACAATGCCTCATTTGGCATGTACCTCACTAAACACCTGCAACAATTGGAGAGGCAACAAAAGTACCTCACAAAGAGGATCCTAGGCCTTAAACATTTGTCCTATATGGACGGACTAAAAAAACTCCAACTATTCTCTGTCTCATATCATCTACTTATAGGCGATCTCTGCTTGACTTACAAAGCCATATCTGACTCAGCTCTGCTCTGTTAAAAATGCTACATCTGAAGAAATCCCAATCCCTCTGCACCACACACTCCAGAGACCTCAACCTCATTACCACAATCAAAAGAACATGCTGGAGGGACAGGTTCATAAACAAGACATTGCTCATGCTATGGAATAGACTTCACATCCATGTCAAGCAGAGCACCTCACTGGCCCTCTTAAAGAAAAATCTTGATGAGTGGATGGGAAATAAAAAATTCACCCCGGGGACCACTCCAGTGGCTTTACTCAACAGTAGCATATGTACCCTGAAGAAACAATTGCGAAATTGCTTGTGCTACATTAAAAAGTTTTAGCTTTTTAACCTGGAGCCTAGCCTGTGCCTACTTTTTGTTTTTAGCTGTTTCATTATTGTTAGTTTGTAGACACAGGAATCTGTGAGCATGTGGATTATTTCTTTGCAGGTTATTTAAATAAAACATAGTAATTGCTACTTATAGTCATTAAGTGTGTTTCAGTGGAGCTGTGCGCCTCACCACACCGTGCAAACTGGAATAAACAGCAATGGAAACTATGGGAGTGCACCTTGGATCCTGGTGCAATAGTATACCAGTATAGGCAGACAAACACATGATAATGGATGTAAATGAGGCCTGTTATAGGAGTTAAATGTACTCTTTTATCAACAACATATAGAAAGTCACCTGCTAAGGCATTCATGGCAAAATACATGTTCGACTGGGACTCTGGTGCAGAAATACATTCATATAAAGTTATGCACATACTGATGGATGTAGACAATGCTTGTCACAGCCTGTATGTGTGCACATATATTTTGCAAGTACACCTGCTGTAGCAGTGACTTAGTAGCTTTTTCTGTTAAATGACATGCATACAGTACATTTTGCCACACACAGTCCTGGGTTCCAATCCAGTGTTGTACTGCATTTCAATTACATTATTGTGAAGACAGCAATTAGTGGATCACTAGTACACTCTTTATCCACACAAAGCATTGCAAATTTCAGTGCATGAAGTCACAGGCCTGCAGGTAGGGACACATGTCACATATCTGTATAGCAGTACAATATGTTGCCCAGTACTCTGTGAAGGACACAGTTGCCTAACATCAATACCTTAAACACATGCCTTAATTGGAGCGTAAAGGGTACCCTCACCCTGGCATTGCCTCTACAACAATGCTGACACAGCTGACACAGATACACCTACACCTTGTTGTCCTCCAAAATGTCCACACTCTGCCTATGTCTACTATCTGCAGCAGCAGCTGCAGCCTGGGGTACACACAGTTGTATGTAAAGATTTCTGCTACAGACCTACACTCTGTGATGATGTAGTCTCCTCACTACAGTAATGTCCATCTCAACAGCTAAAAAAGGGACCCAGGTCCACATGAAGGCCTTATATATTGCACAGTGCTTGCATGTCATCAGCTAATGATAGTGCAATTCAGCTGCTTTGGCTGCAATTAGCATTTCAGAACCACAGATTGGTTTAGAGGTAATCATCTGCTGATGGGGAGCATGTTTAAAAGGCAGGCAGCTGGCTATGGGGAACCATTCTGTATGAGACCTTACTCACACAGAGCACTCCTTTCTGAAACTTTACCATACACACAGTTTAACAGAAGAGTACTGCACTCTAGCAGGTATGTAACTGCTTTGTGTGTATAACAGGATTCAAATGGGAGGATGGAGGTATGGGCAATAGGGATTACATCAGTAAGCTAGTCATAGACCTATGGTAATAACATGTCATTGATACCCTGCTGATTTACACCTACAGGGGAACTACAATACATCAAGGTAGCATTATGTTTTGTCAGTGTGACACACTGGTGATGTCAGACTGTCCCTATATAGTGGTTGTTATAGCACAGTGCTAGTTGTCTGGCACTGCTTCTATGACATATTAATGTGTGGTTGGCCTTAAGGGCCACACCACAGTGGACTGGAGTTTTGTGTGTATGATCATACAGCAGAAGCTGTCATGGCACATAGTACCATTATCGTGGTATTCCCTATCTCAGTTGTATCCACACACACATAGTATGTTGTCAGACTGTGGGTTATGCCATGTGTGAGCAAGTAGTGGATAGTGCCAGCCATTTTGCCCTTGCTGTATCTGTACATAGTGGATGGCTACATATCTGACGCTGTAATGTGTTCTCCTTGTGTTGTCTTTCTGGAAAAATGTACCACAGGTGATACCCACCCTTCTCAGATGCAGATAATGAGATAATCTTGCAAAGACTAAGGCAGCATCATGACATCCTGTTATCCAGAGGGAGACATAATAATGAACAGCGGGCTGCATTGTGGTCAGATCTTGTCTGTAATGTTAATGCCATGGGCTAGCAGGGCAGGACATATGAGCAGGTTTGAAACAGAACAACCAATATCATTAATGCTGCAAGTCGATGGGCAGATGATATAGCCAGTGATCGTGCTGTCACCAGTGGAGGACCTGCAGTGGAACAACCACTCTCAGCCACTGAGGAATTCCTGATGTACCTAGGCACATGCAACAGCTCCCAGGCATCCATTTCACTAAACATCATGGAGGTAGGTGCCACAGTTTCCACAGCTGAGGATCGTGCAGGTAGGCTTACTGTGATCAGCATTATAATATGGTAGCAGTCAGTGTGTCAGTCAGTTGATACATTTGTGTGAGGGTCAGCTCTTTGTTCTTTGGGGGGTGTAACCTCAGGTATACACTCATACACAAACTGGGACCAATACAACAAGTAATAGAATAGCTACTGTAAATGTGAGATATATAGATGTTTTACCTTGTTGTGCTGCAACAAACAGTGGTACTGACATTACTCTACCCTCAACTTTTCATAGATCGATCAAGTATTGCCCAAGGACATGGTCCTGCCCCTGGTAAGTATGGCACTTGTTTTGTTAAGGAAAAATTATAGTCTAGTACAGTTAAGGGCAGGAATAATGCTCTATGTACATGTAATTATGTGTGTAGATAGTGTAGGATGTTTTTAAATGCCATTCTGGAAGAGGTACCTAAAGTTTCGAAAGGGGGTAGTCACAGGAATGTAGTTCAACAAACAGATACACTATGGCAGTTACAGGTAAGAGCAGATAAGGCTCCTGGTTTAAATGAGGCAAGGAATCTAAAATGCCTATAAAAATGTAACAGGTTAAAGGCAAATTCATTAGGCAGTAAAATGTGCATTTTCATACAATTGTGATGAGAGTTGTGTTGGGTTTTACGTCTTGTTTTTTCAATTATAAAGACATACTGAGTAAGTAAAAGGTAAATATTACTGGTCATGTTTGACATGATTTACTTCAAGTGATGGTTATAAAGATCCTGAGTTAAATTTGAATTGTGCTCTCTGGTAGTGATTTGTAGATGAAGTCGGAGAAGGAAGTTGTTTGACCGCTAATGCAGTTATTGGTCTTCACTGTTGGGTGTCTTGGATGCTTTTCACACAATAATGCAGGTATTAATGTACTGCTTTTTTCATTCTTATTGCAAGTGACCCTGGGGGTTAGACTTTGTCCCCTACACAACATAATGTCAGTGTCTCCTCAAACACTGATGATGATGATGGCCACAGTGAGGCACAAGTGGGGGTGTCAGGATCTCAATCTGTCCCAGAGGTAGATATCCCTCTCCTGCCCCCATTTTCAGCCACTCAGTCTGTATGCCCACACATATACCATCCCCAGAGGCCACAGATATTGGACAGTCAGAGGGTAAAGACATTGAACATGACAGTGTGGCAACTATAGCTCAAGTGACTGCACACAATGGCCATACCCAGACAGCTGGTGAGGTCCCACACAGGTGGATTGACAGGAGTGCTTATAGCAGGCCTGCTGTCCATAAACCACCTGTTGCAGCTGTCACATCACAGGTCACCCATGCATGTTTAGGGCCATCATGGAGGCACAGGCATGTTCTGAATGGAACACCACGTATATGCTTAGAATTAAGGATGCCGCACAGTCTGATATCCATGACAGCCTCCACCACATTGCGGACACCCTGGATCTGTTAACTGATGCAGTGGACAGACGGTGGGCTGAGACAGTGTCTGTCTTGGACCACACATTGTCTGTGCTGGAACATGTGGTTGGAGTTGATCGTCGGAGCCATGGAGTATGGTAACAACACCATCTGCTGAGAGTCCACGTGGTTGTCCCTACTCCTGCTCCCATAGTGGCAGTACATCCAGCACTACAGAGGGGAATGTGCTGTCCATACCATGATGTGACAGGCCATGGGCTTGATGTCCTCAGTAGTCCCATGGGGACACTGTCCCAGCAGACAGCAGTCACCATCAGGTATAGTACAGCTTCTGACCTTGTGCATGGAGGTGCCAGTGCAACTCCTGGCAGAGCCAGTTACCATGTTCAGGGCCAGAGACAGTGAACTGTCAACTCTACCATGTACGATCCACAGCTTTCAACATACACATGCATAGGGCTAACACTGAGCTTGACTGTGTACATGCACAAACTCACACACCACTCTCATATGCAGGTCACCTACAGACACACACAGCAGCTCTCCAGGGCCCATCTTGCATGCTCTCCCCTGAAATCACACAAATGCTATCTACTATTTGGGCCAGCCTAGGCCTCCTCCATCTGCACACAACACTCTGTGCAAGTGATGATACCTGTGCCACATCCCTGTCATCCTTGACATCGATGCAGGGAAATGCAGCTATGTTTCTGATCCACAGGGTGACTATATTACTTAACATGTACTTGTGTAATGCAGTGTTGGTTCGCCATGCCACTTGTAGTGGTTATCAAGAGGTATGGTATGATGGCATTTGTCACATGTACTCCATATACATTTGGGCACCTTATGTGGCCCTTATGTTCTATGTTGTTGAATTGGCTGTATAGTTGCACAATGACAGGTGTGTCATGGGCCTATTTATGTTTCTGTTATAGGAGTCTGTTGGGATAACTTTATGGGTTCACAGCTGAAATAAAGCAGCACAGGATGGCTTGCCAGCACAGCAGACATATGTTGTCAGAAAGGTACAGCACTATAACTGCATGGCTCCATAGGTTCACATGTGTATAACAGGCTAACAAGGACAGTGTTGTGATTCAGCATACTCATGCATCCCTAATCTGTGAGAAGATCTTCTACACTTCATAAGTGCCACCAGGGTTTTGATGGAGATGACGCATATACATATATCCTCTGTCCAGTCTCAACAAGTGCCTAGCAACAGTTATGATTGCTGTGTTCTGCATCCCAATGTGTAACCTGGACATGATGTGTGTCACAAGAGATGTGTGCGTGACATGCATGGGGTGTCTGTTTCATGTAGGGTGTACTACCTGTGTTACATACCTGTCTCACCAGCATGTTCTATGCATACCACACTGATGCCGTTGGTGTGTAGCAGAGGTGACATATGTGTTAGTCCTGCCATGGATACACTGGAGGTACACAGTGGAATTGACACCTCCCAGTATGGAGCCATGCACATCCCCTCCAAAGCATTTTGGAGACAGACTACACATGTACAGTCCTAACATGGACTCCACAAGACATGTTCTCTACAATGTGTATTGGTGTACCTTGGAACCTGTGTGGCTGGTACAGTTGTATGATATGCCTGTGTAGTAACATGGTAAGGGTGCCATTGCACACAATAATAGCTGTGATGACTGCCACATTCAATATACCAGTGTCAGTCTGGGATGTATGTCCCAAACCTGTCAGTAATGGTTGTACAGCAGTGAATGCATCCTCATCTTTCCGACCAGTGACATTTCAAGACTACAGTACTCTCTGTGTTCAATCCATATATCCCATGGTTCCATAACATGGAAAATGCTCTAATAGGCTCACACAAATACATAGCTACATTGAGGCTAGAACCAATTCCAATCAGTGTGTACAGGACATGCCAAGGCACACACGTAGTGCAAGTTGGCTGTATGCAGGTGTGGGCACTTACCTACGTAATGGTACATACTACAGATCACAGTATGTGGTGTATGTAACACTCCTCATGTCTGCTACTACTATCATTTTAGGACATATTATGCTTGATGACATATGCAGGCCTTGTTGCAGTCAGTCCTTTGGGGGGGGGGGGGCACATCACCAGCTACAAATAACCCTACATTTGTCTAGTCTTCCAAGGTTATGTCATATGGATATATATGCACACATCAAGAGGGCTAGAGTGAGATTAGGACGCCTACATGTCTAGTCTTGCACACTACAGATCATGGTATTTATTGCATGTGCCATGGCTTATATCTGATATTACTTTGTCAGCTGGTAGTCTTAAGGTGACTGAGATCTTCAGGCCTTGTAGAGGAAGACAGTATGAAAGCTAGGAGTAAGTTACAAGACCAAAAAGTGTATACCCATTGCAGGTGGATAGCCCACAAGGGCATGTATGTTCATTTGCAGGAAGACACACACACACACACACACACACACACACACACACACACACACACACACACACACACACACACACACACACACACCCATACTGACACAGTCATGCACCATGTGGCTGAAGTGACATTAGAATGCCTACCGATCTAGTTTTATACACTATAGATCACAGTACCTATCACCCACACCCCACACATTAAGTCTGTTGCATGTGTGATTGCAGGCATACTACTTGTACATTACACAAACTAGGCCTGTGTTGACCAGAATCTGTGGCCTGCAGTGTGATATTACTTTATATTGTTATCTGCCTCTAGTATCCTAGCACTGGGATTATTGTAATTATCCTAGCTATGTGTATACAGTTACCAGTATGGCCATATGTGGCTGCTTGCAGTTGCATAAACATACCTGTGTTACCCTGTCCATGCATGCATTGACAACATTATACATTACAGCACCTGTTCACCTGTGTGCAGTGTATGGGTGAAAAATCAGAATGTACTGTTATGAATAATTTATATTGCTCTACTGTAGGTGTTGACTGCTTGACTGGCTAATTATGATGCATTCCACCTGCCAAATACATGATTAAGAAGATTTAATGGCCCTAGTTTAAGTGAAACAAGAATCATTAGTAGTTAATATATCATTGGCTTTTAGATACACTTAGCACGTTGGTGTGGAACACAAAAGCACGGAAATAAGTGCCGTGAAGTTAAACAAAGCTCAGCAGTCGCTGTACACACTCACCTGAAAGGTCATGCTCAGCACAGCAGCACACTGTGCAAACACATGGAAACATGCACCCCGAAGGTAAATAAAGCCTAGCAGCCAGTGCACCCCCCCTTGCTGAGCACAGCAACACGCAACACAAACAGACGTAGCTGAGCTCCAGTGAGCTTACAAGTCCTCAGACAGCCCCTCTTGATGTCTACTACCTCTTTTGTGATATTTTCCTTACACTTTTGGACACATGGTGGATAGTTTTGCTCATATCTATATGTGTTATGCCATTTCTGTCATCTACTGTGTTTTTATAGCCCCTGTTGTCTGTTTGAAATCCTGTACATGGAATTTTTCTGTGGACACTGACACAGGGTCTGCAGGGCAGCCTATCTGCTTGCTGGATTGCTCTGCTTGCCTCATTTGCATGATATTCACCTCTTTATCAGGTGATTTGCATGCCATGGAAATTCCCATGTTGCCGTGCTCATGTGCATTGCTCAGCAGTGTTTACTAGATCACAAACCTGCTTACTTTCATGTAAGCAGCATGCCACAATGCCTACATGGTAAAAAAGACCATGTAGGATTTATTAAATGCCCCCCCAGTCTAAATGTAGAAACAATGCCCTGGCAAGACACCTTCAACTCCACAGAAGGCACTCTGAGTTTAATTTCAAATACTTGATCATGTAGTCCTCAAAGAAATTGAAGGAGACAGGCCAAATACATTAGAAAAACAAGAACTTATGTGACAACTAAGGCTGAACTCTTTTAGAAAGCCTGGACTAAACTATTATTGGTCATTGAAAAGTGTACTAAAGCTAAGACATTTGCCCCATTATTTACAAAACTGAAGGTGCGAACTTCATTTATTTGCAATTATTAAAAATTATAATAGGCATTAACTTTGCAAATATTTTTTTTATTTCTTTGTATAGCATATACGTGATTTTTGTGACAGTTCAGCCTTTTTAGGTTATAACTTTTTAATGGACAGCGTTTGAGTTAACTAGACACGTTAAGTATTAGGAGCAGATATACTGCAAGTTTATATTAGCTCCAATATTATAACATTCCTAAATTTTAAACTGGGTCCTGTTTACACATATTTTCTAGGGTTTGCAGACCTGAGCAAATATCACTGCTGTGAGCATGAGTAGCTGTTTATCCACTACAATTTCATATATTTGTTTGATAGATTTTACTTTAAAATTCTTTAATAGATTTATCATTTGAGATGACTAGACTTATGTATATATACACACACACACACACACACACACACACACACACACACACACACACACACACACACACACACACACACACACACACACATATGCTGTGAGTACTGGATTTATTTGTAACTATATATATATATATATATATATATATATGTATATATATTCTCAAAAGTGTAGTAGGTGTTTATTTAGGACTTGCTTTTATACTACACTTTCATAAATAAGATGTACTATTTTAGCCCCACAAAATATAGTGTTATGTATTCTTATTTAATGTTTAGTTGATTTTCCCATTTGACACATAAACCTATACTTTATTCTGTTTTTGTTTTTTTAGACTTGAACCAGCCTGTGCTTCCCCACATTCATTAGTGGATTTATACTTTGGAAAGTTTTAAAGAAAGTATTTCTACTACCTGTTATTAGTTAGGATATTCACAGTATAGTTTTTACTAGGTGCTCGAATGTTAGATCCTTCACACAGAGAAGTTTCCTCATTATTATTTGTAATAAAGAAATATACTTCCAGTACTTAATGTATGTACCTCGCAGCTTGGGTCATGGCTGCAATCACAGCAACCCATCTTACTTGTTAACAAAATGGAAAATAAATAAAATGTTCTTGTACCTGCAGTTTTAGTGTTTCTTGTTAAATATTGTATTGAAATGACCACAGTTACATACTTTGTGCATCTTTCCTATATGGAAATGTAGTCTTCATGTGTGACTATAAGAGGAATCTGATAGAAAAAGAATCCTTATATGCAATTTGCTCTTAAGATCTCATTGGAACAGAAACGAAAAGAAGAAAAGTGTTGAAGATTAACATATTTGAAAAAATTCAAGCAATAAAAAGAAATTACTGGTCCCTGCAAAAGAGCATACCTGTGCTGCACTGTGAATGCTTCACTACTGCGAGAGATTACAAATGAGGGCACTGTACCTAAACTTTATTTTCTTAACATTAATCCTGATGACAGATATCTATTCTTTCTACAACATTCCCCCTCTACTGAATTCATAACCAGTTTATGTGATATGCATGGCAGATTTTAAAGTATCATTCTAACCTAGAAAATTCAGCACCTTATTTCCTGAGAAAACATTATGTAATTTACAGCTTCAATATTTTGCTGTCTTAAATACAGAATCATAACTGAGTTAAATTGCATACGTTCTATAAGATGTGAGTACCCACACTGCAGGGCAGATAAGGTTTTCATTCCACGGTAATAATCTAAAAGCAATAATCTACTTCCCATTTTTATAAGAAACATAAAAAAGTGGGACACAATTACTAGCTTAACAACTTTTATGCTAACAATTACGGATGAATTAGAAATTATTCTCAGAATCTCATAAAAGGCAACTTTCTGTAACTGTAAAAGGACTTGAAGAAACATCTTTTGTAGAAAAAGCTACTTAAGTGAGATGCAAATGTTAATGCCAAACATAAAACAGCACTAAGTTCAGGAAATAAAGTTATACCAGCTGAATATCACCGTAAAGCTTATATAGTAAAGCGAATCTCAAGCTGCTTTAGTGCTTTTCCCACATGCCCTACCAATAATGTATAAATTGACTCAGGATGAGTCATTAATATGCACCCTTCCTCTTTGTAGTAATTCAATAGAGAAATTATATAATTTAAATGTGAGTAGACAACAGAAGAAATATAACTGTGACTCATTACTAAAATCCTTTCCCCATTCTTATATGTCAATTACATCATGACCAAATATATTAGAAACTGAGGAATCTGGAAGACACTTGCCAACAATGTTCAATTTGAAATGAAAATGCTTCTTAAAGATTAACAGACATAACACACGCTGTGCTATTTTGCAACAGACACTCAAAATACTGCCTTTATTGTTACACCTTGACAATCACATGCTTGCAGCAGAAAAGCAATGGATAATACTTGCATTACAGTTTAAAATCATTGGATGTTGTAAAGACTTGACTGAAGTGTTTATCCCATAAAGTTGGTAGTCACCTACTACTTTATGTTGACAAATTTCATATAATATATGTGGTCTATATTAGTTCATCGAAATACATATTCATGTAATACATATTCATCGATGTCTAAACAGTGAAATTCATTGCAGCGAAGCACATAATTTTTTCCAGGGTTACATATATATGGGTCTATGTCATAACACTAAAATTTCATAACACTGAAACTTATGAGGTCAAATCCATTTCACTGAAAACATATAACAATGAAACTCATAAAGTCAATCCCATTTCACTGAAAACTCATAATGAAAATTAATTTGACTGAAAACATTCTCTACAAGAAATTTATCCTAAAAACATGTTTTTATAGTGCAAGAATGATGCCACAGTACAAAGACAAAATGATCAGTTTTAACAATTGGCTTAATTACTGGTGTCATTCTAAGGGGATCCAATGTCTGTCTGCTTGGGATGACATGCTTGACAAGCCACGCTGCTTCGCAAGGGATGGCTTGCACCTGTCACCCCTGGGCTTCCGGATATTGGCCAAGGCTCTTGCCATCCCCATAGTGCCTTTTTTAGGCAAGGCTCAAATGACAAACCTACCTCCCTAGAAAACACAAGTGGAAAAAACTAAGGGTAATGCTGCTCAATGCCAGAAGTCTAAACCTCAAGATGCACACCCTCGAAGCCCTCCTCAGTAGGGAGAACATCGATGTCTGTGCAGTGACTGAAACCTGGTTCAAGGCTCCTGAGAGCACCCCAGCACTATCAGGTTTTACCTCATATCATGCTTTCCGGCCCCAAAACTTGGACCGAACCACAAAAGGAGGGGGAGTATCCATATTCATCAAAGATACCCACACCTCCAGGTTAGTGGCAATGCACGAAGCATCGGAGACCATCCAAGTGCAACTAACCATAGGCAAAACTGCCTTACAGTTTGTAGCATGCTATAGACCACCCTCTCAAACTCAGGAACCCCACACAGCCTTCCTGAAGACACTGGAGAGTATGAATGTCTCTCCAAATACCATCATATTGGGAGACTTCAACTACCCAAACATAGACTGGGAACATTACTCAAGCCCCAACACCCTAGCCCAAAGATTCCTAGAATTCATAAATTCAAATGCAATGGAACAACTAGTCATCATTCCCACAAGAGGAGACAATATACTAGACCTGATCATCACAAACATGGGGACAAAATGCTCCACACCGGAAGTATATCCCTCTTTGGTAAGATCAGACCATAAATTAATCTCACTGGAAATCCACATCCGGCACCCACTCCCTGCACAAGAGACCACAGTGAAGAACTTCCCAAAAGCCAACTTCAGACTTCTTAAGACTGAAGTGGTATCCTTCAAGGCCCCTGGGCCAGTGGAAACCACAACCCACACTGCTGAATCCTTTGCAAATGCCTTCTACGGGCACCTTCAAGAATGCATGGATCATGCAATCCCAAATAAAACCAAGACCCATTCCCCAAAGGCAGGCCGGTCCGGTGGACCCCAGCCATAAACAAACTTTACAACAGGAGGAGGAAGCTACTACATGACAGAGCAAAATCCTTAAAAGGGAAGGCATCTCTGATCATTACTAGCAAAAAACTACGATCACTCATAAAATCATCCAAGGCCAACTTTGAGAGAAAAATCGCAAAAGACACAAAAGACAATCACAAGGCCTTCTTTAGAAACCTGGGTGGAAACTCCCAGATATGCTCAGAGTTAGTCCAAAATGACACAAAATACACTGAACCCACTGACATTGCCAACATTCTGGCAGACAGGTTCAGTGCAAATTTCTCCTCCCCCTCCCCCCCCAAAAGGAGAAATAACTATCCCAGCAGAGTGTAGCCTTCCTAACATCTAAGATGCCCAGGTGAGAGCCGCCCTCTCTAAAGCTAAAAACACAGCATCAATGGGACCGGACGGTGTCCCGGGCTGTGTGCTACATGAACTCCAAGAGAAACTAAACCCACACATAAGGCTGCTGTTTAATCTTAGCCTTACTACAGGATATGTACCCAAAGAGTGGCGTACGGCAACAGTAGCCCACTTCACAAAGGCAGTGCTTCTACAGACCTTGGAAGTTACTGCCCCATAAGATTGATGAGCCTGGTCTGCAAAGCTATGGAGAGGATCATTATGGAACTCATAAACAAAGACATTGGGGACCTACAGACATTGGATCCTACCCAATTTGGCTTTGTCAAGGGCAGATCCTGCCTTTTGAACTTGGTTGACTTTTTTGAAACAATCACTAAGGCCATTGATGAGGGTAAGGCAGTTCACACAGCTTACCTTGACCTTGCAAAAGCCTTTGACACAATACCCCACTCGGGCATCATAGACAAACTCACCAGCCTAAATGTAAACCCATATGTCACAAGATGGGTTGCAAACTGGCTCAAGGACAGAACCCACAGGGTCAGAGTTGCTGGAGCTATGTCAGACTCTAAGCCAGTCACAAGTGGTGTCCCACAGGGCTCAGTCCTGGGACCCATCTTGTTCGGCATTTATTTTTCCGAGGTACAGGCAAACATAGGAGGATTGTGGCTGACAAAGTTCGCAGATGACTGCAAACTGGGGGCCATAATTGATACTCCAGCGGACACAAACATCCTTCAAAGAGGCCTCATAGAAACGGATAATTGGTGCCAGAGCCATGGCCTTAAGCTGAATGCCAAAAAATGTATAGTCATACCCTTTGGGAAAAACAAGGTACCCACAAATTGCCACATAGGTGGTAATCCATTAAGTACGGAAGAGGTAATCAGGGACCTAGGGACCCAGGTTGACAGTAACCTCTCATTTGACACTCACATTGCCAAAGTGGTTAGGAAGACCTTCTATATTGCCCACCTTATCATGAAGGGTTTCACATCTAGATCAAGAGAGGTCATTGTGCCCCTGTACTCTTCTCTTATCAGGCCAATGATCGAGTACAATGCCCCATTTGGGATGTATCTTACCAGACACCTGCAGCAGTTGGAAAGACCCCAAAAGTTCCTCACCAAGAGGATAAAGGGTCTTAAACATATGTCATATGCTGCCCGACTGAAAAAACTCCAGCTCTATTCAGTCGCATACCGCCTACTCAGAGGTGATTTGTGCCTGATGTACAAGGCCATGTCCAATCTGGAATTGATGGACATGCTCCACCTCAGAAAATCCAAATCCATCAGAGCCACGGGAGCAAGAGACTTAAACCTCAACACAGAAATAAATAGGATGTGCTGGAGGGACAGATTCATAACCCAGAGGCTCCCTACATTCTGGAACAGAATCCCAATCCATGTTAGGCAGAGCCCCTTACTAACTCTATTCAAGAGAAATCTTGACGAGTGGATGGGAGATCGTAGGTTTACCCCGGGGGTCATCTCTGTGTCACTACTAGACAGAGTCACAGTAAACTAAACCCTAAAAAGGCGTAGTATTCTCATCCTAAGGAGTGGTGAAAGCCACACACACTCTGGCTAGGCTTATAAATGCCCTAGGGCAGATAGCCTAGTACGAACCTATGAACCTATGAACAAGTCCCCCTATACCTGCCATGTGGGGAGTCTTTGCCCCCACATCCCCCATTACTTATACTGGATGGCACAGTGGTCCAGCAGTAGTGTTGTCGCCTCACAGCAAAAGGTTCTCCGGTTCGATTCTCAGCTAGGAGTGCCTTCTGTGCAGAGTCTGCATGTCTTCCCTGTGTTCATGTGGGTTTGCTCTGGTGTCCCTCCACAATTCAAAGACGTGTCTGGAGCATTTCTCCCTGGGCCTCCACTGAAAATTGGCTTTGTTCCCAGTCAGACTTTCCCAGTAAAAAAATGTTAAATAAAATAAAAATAAATAATTAAATATACTAACTGCATGATTACACAACTGAGGAGAAAACAGAAAAAAAAAAAACCCACTAAATGCAGTGAATCAATGCAACATGGCCATCTACAGATTTGGGGGTACAGCATGTTGCTGACCCTGACAATACACTCAAATTGTGCAAGACTCATTCCCTAATAACTCCTGCGATAAGAAATTATACCATCACATACTTTCTACACAATTCTTTACAACTCTACACTTTTCAATGAAATGAGTTTTCAGTCTTATGAGTTTTCAATGAAGTGGATTTGACCTTATGCATTTCAGTGTTATGAGTTTTCTTTATTATGATAGGGACCCATATACATACACACACACACACACACATATATATATATATATATATATATATGGATCTACTTTGATATATCGAAAGACCACTATCCTGAATGTTATTCTTGCAAGATCAAAATAACGAAACTTGAAATCCCAAACTACGTGCTTTTTCCTAGGACAAGTAAACGCTTACCCATCATGTTGAACTATGCCCTTTTCCCCACTGTAGCGAGATCCTGGAGTGGTATATACAGTTAGGGGGTGTGAGGGCATAGCCCCCCACCTAGGTTTGTTTCGCAAAAATAACATTCAGGATTGCGGTCTTTTGATATATCAAATTAGATCCATATAAATATATATGGTTTACAATCAAAAGGTCAACAGTAACATGCTCGACAGCCACCTCTTCGACCATGGTAGGAGCGACTGTTGGAATGTCGACATTCACGTGTATGTCCATTTAGAAGGATGCACACAGGGCAGGGAGTTACAGCATGGATGTCAATGGGAGAGTTCCACTTAAGGTTGACAGAATTGGTCGACGTTGCTGCGTCGATCATACAACCTACTTCATATTCATGAGTCAACGTTATTTGTCATAGAAATCACCGTTCACAGATGTGATTTCCATCCTTTTGATAGTAAATATATATATATATATATATATATATATATATATATATATATATATATATGTGTGTGTGTATGTGTGCGTATTTGTGTGTATGCTTGGGAGTTGCAACTAGAAGTGTTAGAATGCTTATTAACTCAGCTATAATTTCATTCTATCACAAAAAGGTTGCATTTAGGTATCGAAATACCCCATAGTCAGGACTTGTACTAATTTAACAGAAATATGACAGACAATGACATTGCCAAAGTCTGTTTAGAAGAATGTGTTGGTGGAGGAATAAAATCTATATAATAAAGATAAAACTAAGGAAAAAATGGTAGGTACCAGGAAAAAAAATGATCAAAATGGTGGAGGCTGACAATGACTCTTCATTAGCCAGAACAGTAAACCTTTACAAATGAAAATTGTTACTTGCTTTCCATAAAACAGCACAAAATGACAGATAATCACTGAAATAGTATTTACTTATCTTAGAATAAAAGAGTTAATGAAAAAATGGAGGTAGACATTGAACCTATAGATGATTTCAATGCAAGATTACCAGAAAATGTGTAAGATCAAACTATAAATAGAGCAGAAGTTCTATTGCTAAGAAATATGGAAGAAGGCAGACTCTCAGTGTCATTTTTAATGTTTATTTTTAAAGGCTATTCAAAATGTAATATAGTGCACATTTACATTCCATTAAAAAAATCTTAAGGAATGTAGTTTTAGTAAAATAATTTAAAAGTACTTACAACTGCTGTTGAAACAGCTTATTAGAGCAATCTGAAATCTAAGCAAAGATCTTAAGTGTGAACACTCGCTAGTATTCTCAGTAGCTCTGCAGGTAGCACTTTTTCCTTTGGTGTAGACATTTGTAGGTTGTAATCGATCATCAAATAGATGGATTTTTTTTTCAAAAATGGCACAGTATTGCAGCATATGGGGGTGCTCCACTCTTCAGTGTGTCATCCTTCATATGAGACATTGAACAGAGATCCCATCTTCCTGAGTTTCTGGAAGCTTGGTAAGATGTAAAAGATCTTATGGCACTTAACAAAAAGAACATGGGGATTTTGCAGGTTCCCTAGCCAGATTTCCCAGAGTAAGTATGAATGCCACCTTTGGTCTCCCCTAAAAAAATGCCAAATAAATACAAAATAAAATAAATATTAATCAATGTCAGTTATTCATTCATTTATTTATTTATTGGCATTTGATTATAATGAAATTCTGACAGGGTAGGAGTCCATTTTCAGCAGACACCCAGGGGAAAAATCTCCAAAGTGTTACCAAATATTTTAAGAATAACAATTTTACAGTCTTCAAAAATAACACAAAAGAATATTCAGTTTAAATAATTATACTTAATGAGATATAGTATGAAAACATTGGTTAAAATAGGTACAAGCTATATGGCAATGGTTTAATATTTAAAGAAAATTTAGCCATTTTATAAACAAATTAAAGGTTAGTATACTACAAACAGGAATTGCAATATGAAGTAGGAGAAAGGCAGGCTTTTGTTATATTTAGAGAGAAAGCAAGGGGAGAGAACTTTATTGAAAGTAATGAGTGAAGAAGGGAAAATAAAGAGGTGTATAGTATGAAATGGTTCTTGTTCACATTTAGTGGTATAGTTTAAAATGTTGTCAAGCAAGAACAGAGACAGTTTATGGTTAGGAATTCTTTCAAAATGGTACTGAAGGATGGAAGGGAGGGTATTGACCTGATGAATACAAATATGGAGTTCCAGGCCTTAGTAACATGGTATGACTATAGAAAATGCCCAGCAGATTTGATAGGTTTGTGGAGAGGCAGGAGTTTTTGGTCACTGGATTGTAATGATTGACTGAGAGCATGGTTATGTAGAATGTTATTTAGTGCTGGACAAGCAGGAGGATGCTGGATATTTTTTATGAGTGGTAAGAAGTTGTATGTTAGTCGATGGGGAGTTTAGTGCTATACAGTGGTGAGTTCTGAAAGGGGTATTTGCTGTAAATGTAGCAACTTTGTTATAGTATAGTTCAAGTTTTGATTTTTGTGATGCCTGGTTAGTAAGGATGGGAGCACAATAAAGAAATGTGGGGAGCAGATAAGTAATGGCAAGTTTAGTTTTAATTGCAGTGGTAAGAAAGTTTTTTGACTCTAGAAAGCATCCCTAGTTTTTGATGAGTTTTTCTTATACAATTTTGTATATGTAGATCAAATTTATGATAATCATCCACTATCATCCCTAATAATTATCTTTTTCATTATGAATCTGAGAGCATGATGTGGTATTAAAAATCTTGCAAATAGAGATGGTGTTATATCAAACTTATTTATTTATTTTTATTTATTTTACATTTGTTAATCGGGAGAGTCCAACTGGACATATGTCCATTTTCAGTGGAGTTCGGGGGAGAAAAACTCCTGAGCAGTATCATCATTAACAAGAGAAAGACATGTTAACTAAAAGGTTCAATAAACAATATATAGAGCACACAATCTTTATACTTCTTATAGAAGTATAGTACATATAAGATAATGAGTTAACCAAAGAGTGTATTCGCCAACATTCACAGACTACATTAATATATACATGTTATAGAGATGTTTAACAGCAAGTATAGCAGGAAGATAGAGTAGATAACTTCCATAACTCATTTCTACACAAGAGACAAGCTATGTCCTTTAGGTTTCTTTACAGTGCTCAGTGACACTATTACTCCATTCAGGCATCACAAAATCAGTAGATAAGCTGTTACTATAGTTGCTAGTAACAGAGACATATGAATTACTATCCAGGGGTAGTACAGGTACATAATCTGTGATTCAGGAAGTGTGTTTTGAGTAGTTTTTTGAATTGGGTGGTGGAGTTGTTGTCTATTATGTGTGCTGGAAGGGAGTTCCAGATTTTTAGGGATGAAGTGGCTATAAATGGATCTACCTGCCTCATTTTTAAAGTTTGTTACCTTAAGAAGGTGTTGGGTACCTTGATTTCAGGGATCTGGTAGTGGTGTATGGCTGGAGTAGTCGCTGCAGGGCTAGTGTGTTGCCTGGATGATGTAGTACTTTGTGAGCAAGTGCTAGTTGGTTGACTTGAAGGTCAGGGGGAGTTCTAGCCAGTTGAGTTTTTTTAGGCTTTCACAATGGTGGTTTCTAGAAGGTGATCCTGTGACAAATCTGGCTATTTTATTGAAGCAGCTTTCTAGTTTGTTGAGCTCAGTTTTTCAGAGATTGGTAAGCATGGGGGATGTGTAAAGTAGGGTTGATAGGAGGTGTGATGGGGCTGTGGTAACCTTAGAGTGACTGGTGAGAAACTGTTTGTTCCGCTAGAGTAGGCCCATTTTTCTGTGGACTCTTTTTATGGTCTGGGAGATATGAATGCCAAATTTAAGGCTATTGTCAATTTTGAGGCCTAACAGTTTGGCGTGACTGCTGGGTGTGATGGTGGTGTTATGAAAGGAGATTGAAAAGTTAAATGAGGAGGGTGGAGATCTGTGAGGGCTGAAGAGGAGTAATTTAGTTTTGGCTGGGTTTAGAATGAGGTTTTGGTTAGTGATCCATGTTTCTGCCAGGGAAAAGCATTCTTGTGTTAGAGAGAGGAGATGGTCAAGGGAAATGGCTGCACAGATAATGGTGGTATCATCTGCATATTGGACTATTGAGGCTTTGGGTATGGTGAATGGTAGTTGATTAGTAAATAGGGTGAAGAGTAGAGGACCCAGGATAGAGCCTTGGGGTAGCCCTAGGGAGACAGGCAGTAAGGAAGAGAGCTGATTTTGCCATTTTACAGCGTGTTGCCTACCATCTAGGTAGCTCTTAAACCAAAAAATAGTAGAGAAGCTGAGATTTAGGGTGGTTAGTGTATGAAGCAGTTTTTCATGGTTGATTATATCAAGGGCTTTAGATAAGTCTAAGAGAGTTGCAGATACTAGCAGTCCATTGTTTCTGTGGTTATCGACGGTAGTAGTGAATGATGTAAGTGGAGTGGTAGTGCTATGGAAGGGTCTGAAACCATGTTGCTGAGTGGATAGTAATTTGTTTTCTAAGAGGTACTTCAATTGCATGTGGACAACCTTCTCTAGAAGTTTTGATAGGGGGGATAGTATAACTATGGGTCGATAGTTACTAAGTTCTACAGAGGTACCCCCTTTGTGCAGTGGTGTAATATGTGATATTTTCCAAAGATGGGGTACTTTGCACTCTGAGATAGATCTGTTTATTAATATGGAGACAGGATAGGCTATTGCTTCAGCTACTAGTTGCAAATATTCAGAAGGTAGATTATCGGCGTCTGTAGAGGCTGGCCTAAGTTTTAGGAGTAATTTTTGTATGATTTTGGTTGGCACTGGGTTGAAGGTGAAGATGGGGTAACTGAGATTTGTTTTGGGTGAAGAGGGTGTTTTATTTGTGGATGGGTTGTTGGGGCTTGGTTGATGGCAATGTTTTGAATAGTTTCTGTGAAGAATTTGTTGAGCTGAGTGGGGACATTGTCATGGTTGTTCACTATTTTGGGGGTGGGGGTGGTAGTTTTCCCTGGTTGTAGTACAGTGCTGACAGCAGCCCAGAACTTTTTTGGGTTGTTAATATATTTATTCTGCATATTTTGGTAGTAGGAGATTTTGTCTATTTTAATAAGTTGTTTGACTTTGTTACATAACTGACGGTAAGTTTGTCTATTTGGGATTTACTTTTATGATAGTTTGTCCATGTTTTGTTCCTCTCCCGGAGTAATGTTTTAGTATTTAAAGTTAGCCAAGGTGCATGTTCAGTTCTGATTCTTGTAGTTCTAGAAGGAGCATGGTGGTTAAGTATGTTAATGAAGGTAGTATTGAAGTATAGTACTGCTTCATCAAGGTCCAAAGTTTTTAGGGGGGGGGTCCAGTTACATAGTTTTAGGTCATTATTGAAGTTGAGTTGGTTGAAATTTTTTCTATTCCTACATTCCCTGACAGTTTCTATTACATTCTATGCACACCTATAAACTATATAAATCTGTTGGAAAGGTAAGAGCAAATACTTGAAAAGTAGCCAGAAATTAGGAGACTCCCAACTGGACATTCCTAGTCTTGAAGAAAGCATGTGACAAGGTCACAAGAAACCTGATTTGTACAGTCCTGGAATAGTTTGAAGTACCAGAAACCCTGGTAGAACTAACACAGTCTATGAAGAAAAACCCAACGGCACAAGTATGAACAGTGTTCAGATTCACAGAGTGATTTCTCTGAGTGGATGTGAATCAAGTTTCAGCTTTGAGCCTGCTGCTGTTCATACTAGAGATGGACTACATCAGCAAACAGGTCAGAGGGGACAGATCAACAAAGTTCCTGTATGTAGATGATGCAGCATTACAGGAAGACTCTGAGCAAGAACTTCAGCAGAGTATAGGAGAATAGAATATAAAACTGAAGGAACATGGTGTGAAATTGAATACAGATAAGACAATTGTAATGGCAAAAAAATGGGGGAAATCAGAAGAAATTGTGAATTAAGACAGAAGGAAGATAGTGGAACAGGTTAACAGCTTCAAGTATTTGGGAGGGGGGTTAAGGAGAAGGGAAGGCTGAATGAAGAGGTCAGGTATATTGTATGACAGAAGAATGCCAAAGAAGCTGAAGGTTAGGTGTACAAAACAACGGTGCAACCAGTAATACTGTATGGTACAGAATCCTGGGTACTAAAAGCAGAGCAGTTAATACGCTAGAGGTGATGGATATGAAATGCCTGAGAAAGGCGGTAGGATGCAGGCTGTGGAACAGACTAGGAAATTAGGACATAAGAACAGACGCCAAAGCAGCTCCAGTTTCAGAAAAAGTCAAAGACAGCAGATTATAGTGGTTTGGGTGCATGTGTTAAAAGGCAGAAAACAATCTGGTGAAGAAGATATCTGACAGACAGGAAGAAGGCAAGAGGAAATGAGGGCATCCAGAGAAGGGGCTGACTTAGTTGCCTTGTATTTCCTTTGTTCCTATGTGTATGGTTAATATGTAACAGGAACAGTCAACTGATATAAATCCTCACAGTCCTCCAAATAATAAGGTATTTTCAAAGGGAAGTTTATTTTGAATAGGAATGCTGAACCATTTCTGCTAATAGAGTTCCCACTTAAAGAAATTTATAGTACGCATTTTTCTTTATTCCATCAACCGATAATGTGACTTTCAATCTAGGCAAACAGTTGTATTCATGATATGTTGGAAATGCTACGAGAGATATATTTTCCAGGCTGTTTGGATATCATGTAAATTCCATAATGATGAACCAGTTATTTGTTTCAAACATTTAATATAGGCACTTATACTGAAAAGCGTAAGTGGAAATTATTGTCCTACCTGTCTACCCAATATATAGAATATCAGTACTAGTACTCTAATTGACATGGTACTTTAAGTATATGCACCATGGAAAACATTTGGAATGAGACGGCATAGTAAGAAAACACTAACATAACCTTTCCAACATTAAAACTGGCAGACATTCTACAGTTAACTTGCTGGCTAAGAGCATAATCCCAAAATATTCTAAAGACTTCATCTGAAAAGGTTAGAAATATTTTCCAGTAAAGCATTAAAATTCCCAACCATCAACTCAAAAAAATTATTCCAAATTAAAATATTTAAAGATAAACATTGTTGATTTGCAAGAGTTGCCAGTGTTAATCCACATCTGTATTTACTTCTCTGTTCTTTACTTTGTTTCCTACAAAAATTTGGGTAAATATTAATCGTCTTAATATTAAAAATTATGTATGTGGTAAATAAGGCATCCTGCAGATGGGTAGTGTTATAGCAATGCATTTTCCTTTAAATTTAAATGGGTGTATATCATAAGTCTGAACGCACAAATGTCTGAACGCCGAAACTTTGAACTGGGAAGTTCGAAGTCTAAAAATAATGAAGCCGCGGAACATAGGATTCTTTCCCAGGGAAAGAATTTGGTGGGCCGTTTCCACGGCTTTGCTATTTCCTCCACTGTGGTGCGATCTCAGAGTTGGTATATTTAAGTAGGGAGGGTGTGGGGGGTGAAGCCCCCCACATTAGAAACAATATGTAGTGTACGTGTGTTTCCCCGTTTTGTACCAGAACAGCAACTTTTTTACCTGGGAAAAAAAATCGCTGTTCTGAGTGTTCTGAGTTTTCAGTTTTCAAACTTTTGGGTTCGATATTTACATAGTTGAAGTTTTGACACTTCGACTATGTGATATAGACCCCATTTAAACCAGACATCCCTCTATCATTATGAGGTATTAAGCTCTTTTTTTAATTAATCTTTTAAAACAGACATCTAATAAGTTAAAAATTTAATCATCTTATTGGTCCCTGTTGGATAAGTATATTTTAAGCAACCAGCCTCCTACTGTAACTACTGTAACTCTATGATAGTGTCACATGTCTGACTCATTATAATTCCTAGTAATGCATCATGAGACTTCACGTGGGAAGCCAAAAGATAGGGACTGACCCATCATTCCAGTCTAGGCATGTTATTAATTATTTATTGATTTCACGGGTGCTATTGTTAATCAGCACATACTTCCAGTTATGGTGCTCCTGGAAGTATTCCAAATGCACTTGCTGTGTTACTTCACTTAAATCTACATACTTTATTTCAAATACATTCCACCGGGGTGAAGCACAACTGTGGACCATGTATGGCAGTATGTTCATAAGGCTCAACCGTAGCCATCACTTTTCTCTTCTTGTGCTGAGTCATGCTTAATAATTAGAAATATTAAAAAAGGGTAGACATACAGGAAAAGAGCATATAAACCCCAATGTTTCTATCACTGGGTGCAAACAAAAATTAGGGAATGTAGTTTTGTGTTATGTTACCTCATAGTATACTTATATTGTCATTGCTATTTTCATACACAGGCATCCTCATACATAGTTCTAAGGCATTATCCTAGAGTCAAATACTCCATGCTCATCAGTAATCCCACATGCATTGATGATTATTTCCTCTTATATATAATTCTCAAGTATTGCTTGAGAAAGACTGAAATGCTTTCCCCAAAAATGGACCATGATAACTGTATACTTACTAAACTAAAATTGTCTGCCCCTCAGAGAAAGTTCAAAAGTTAATTCCTCTTATTTGATTATTATATTGCAGTGATACTACATCATGAATTATTAATTCGTGGGTGCCACACCATTTAACCATTACAAAAGTTGTGAACAGAACACTGAACAGGTATATCTTTTCTCTATTTCCTATGTCCGTGCAATTATCAGTCAAGTGTTCAGCACATATACTTCTCTTATTCATGATGTCTAGGTACAGAGAATTTGTATGGCTATAGTCCAAAATGACCTTATGAAAGTTATATTTGTTTATCAACAAGCAATTGTCTTTTCTAACAGAATAAATATAAATACATAAATGTTAATTATTGACTTCTGTACAGAAAGAAGACTTAGGTTACGTATCATAAATTTCTAGTTAGTCTTTATCTAGCAGGCGTATATGGTATAGCAAATAGTGCATCAGTAATTTATACAGGAATCTGTCCAATCAAAATTTGATAAGATATTTATTTATTTGTCATTATAAAAAGTCAACCACTGAAAGTCTCCCAAGAAATTCAGAACTTTATGTTTCATGATTAAATATACATCTGTACTTGCAAAGAGGATGTGAAGGTTAGTTCTTGCTTGGCTATTGCCAGGTCTAATGAAATTGGAAATATATTATACAGTATTAGCTGGCATTATTAGGAGAGTTGTAGTGTGTTACTAAGGGTTGTAGTTTTAAAACAGCAAAATGCCATTCTATGATTTGCCTGAATTACTCTTTGCATCATGCAGATCCTCTGGGTAAAGTTACAGTCATGATTTTGGAAGACTTATTAGAGGAACATATGCAGAAACATGTTTTTCAGTAATTTTTCAGTAATTTTTCATTTAACTGTGGAGCAATTTCCTATTTCTCCATGTTGTTTATGTATATATAATTAGAACACAGCAGCCTGAGGAAATTATTTGATAAGTCCATAATGTTAAAATATCCAAAGTATGCTTCTAAAGATGAATTTGTCACAGTCTGTTGAGCTTTAATGAAAATAATTATAAATATTCCAGACAAGCTCCATAAAATTAAAGAAATAAATAAATAAAGATAGACATCAATGAAATTTTAAATGAAAAATGAACATCAAGAATGTAATGTGATTACACAAGGGCAGTCTAGCTACTGACCCTGGTAACTATAGACAAATTAATCTAATTTGCCTTTTACATAAGGTTGTAGAATGTGATATGGGACATACAGTCTCAGCCCTCATTAATTTAGGCATTGAACATCTCTTAAACATGGACTCTCATTAATTCAGCTTTGTGAAGTGAAGGTCATGCACCTTTGGCCTCATTAATTTTGTTGAAAATGCCAATGAGGTAATGGATAGTGGTTAGCACTATATACAACATATTTGAACCAGACTAAACCTTTGCTAGTATTTACCATGCAAGAAATACTGTCAGACTTACAAAGCTGAATATAAATCCTTATGCTGCCCAGTGGATAATTAACTGGTTGTCTGACAGAATCCATGTTATTATAGTCACTGGGGACACTTCTAAAAGCAAAAGAAAAGTTACCAGTGGTGTGCCACAGGGCTTAGTGTTGCACACTCTCCTTTATGGCATCTATTTCTCAGATCCTCAGACTAACACTTATGGTCTATGGTTACATACATTTGCACATGACTGTAAATTGGGTGTTGTTATTTGATCTTTCACAGGCTCTCAGTTGCTCTAACATGGATTAGATCATGTTAACTCTTGGTCCAAGGACAACAGATTCAAACTAAATGTAAAAAAATATTGTATAGTTCATTTTGGGAAACAGATTTTCACATATCACAAAGGAGCCATTATCATTCCAATCCAACACTGTCACATGGAATCTAGGCTATCTTGGTGATAATGCCTTACCATTTGACTGTCGTATCACCATAGTAGTTTGGTAAACCTTTTTCCTGGCTCATCTAATTTCCAAAGACATCTCCTCTAGATGCAAAACGTCTTAATTTTCCCTTTGCTCATATCTCGGCAGACCCATTATTGAATATAATGCACCTTTTGGCATCTATTTTTCTAAACATATCATTCAATTTGAGAAACTTCAGAAATTCACAACTAACAAGATCAGTAGCCTCAAAAATCTTACTTATTAGGAGATACTGGTAGTCCTTTCCCAGTACCCAGGTTCTTAAGGACTCCTCTATGGAGATCTGTGTCTAGCCTTTTGAGCCAAGTAAGGTTCAACCCTTTCTGACCTCTTATTCTTTAGCAGAAAAATGGCATCTCAGATACCTGGTTAAAGAAACAAAAACCTTTATCAACAGATAAATAATATATGCTGTCATGCCATATCCCATTGTAGCTGCCACCTCTGAAACAATTTCCCACTACAAGTCAAGCAGAACAGCACCCTTGACACCTTCAATGTAAACCTAGATAATTAGTTTGCAGCCTCAAATTCTTCCCCAGACCAACTTGCCTTGCCCTCCTTGAGGATGAAGGGGACTTTTGAATATGGTGCTTGACTAGGCAGACTAATTACCTATTACTTTCCTATGAACTTTGCAAAACAACAGAACATGTAATGAATGTCCCCTGGCAAATCAGCACTTGGCATTCTTGGAAATAACAAACAGAACATTCTGAAAACATACATCAAGTTGCAAATATGTCAGATTTATTTTAAAACTCAATACTCTGCAGCCACCTTTTTTATCAAATATTTTTTATTAAAAATTTTCTCACATAAAATGCAAACAGAAAAGATAAACAAGACATAAACATATGGTACAGTTGATGTTACAGATTGTTTAACATGTGCAAGTTATTTAATAGGTATTACACACTTTACTCAATAACATTAGAAATAGCTAGTATTACAATATTGGCTACTAATACTCTGCAGCCACCTTGTTTAAATGTTGAGTTAATGTGGAAGTACTTGATGCAGTTTTAACCAAAAGGCATTCATTTGCTTTTGTTTTAAACTTAGTTGGTTTGGGGTATTTAAAGTGAGTGTTACAGATATGACAAAGTTGCTTTGTGCTAACAAAAATACATGCTGCAAATAATATATATTTATAAAATAAATTTTGGTCTTTTCTATACATAATATAGCAAAAGAAAGTTGATGATGATGATAGAAATAATAATAATTATTACTGTTATTAGACAAACTTTGGCATATTTTTACAGTTTGCCTACACATGGTAAAGCAGAATACTGAAACACAGCAACATAATAACTAAATGTCCCATCCCTCCAGAATCTACTCCAACCCTATCGCACCACAAGACCACTAAGATCCAGCAACAAAAATCACTTTCAGATCACTAAAGCCAATAACTCTGCTGGTGAAGCACTATTCTCTTGCACCATAGCCAAATTATGGAACTCCTTTCCACCCACAATTACCTCCGTACCATCATGCACCCACTTCAAAACTAAAAGCGCACCTAAAAACATTCTGGCTATGCCCTTGCAACTCCCACTCTAATATCACCCACCCCATCCAACCACTACCTTTCTTTCCACTCCACTAACTGCCTTGATTATACAAGCTCAGATGCTCATAAGCCTAGTACTTATTATACAGCAGGAACTTCTTATTGTAACATTTGTTAATGTCTGTTATGTACTTCACAGATAAAGATTCTAATTGTCTACTGATGTACTATGTTCTTCATCTGTAAATATGTTGTAAGTAATTGCTATGTTAAACTGTTAATCACTATGTAATCCAATGTAACTACTGTCTGTTTATTTTAACTGTGGAGCTTTTCTCCCCAAGCCTCCGCTGAAAATGGACCTATGTCCAGTCGGACACTCCTGGTCAACAAATGTAAATAAATAAATAAATAAAAATACCAGGCAAACAATCATGGGGCTCACAAGATGATGAGCCATATACACCGTTAGGCAGAAACACTTTAAAAGTTAATGCCACCCTTTTTGATAATTTTAAAAGGGTTCTCCACAATAGAACTAGACACTTCGTCTTTCTGTATATCTACTGACTACGTCATCACCTACCTATCTGATTTATCTTGCAAACCTCTTTACTATAATGGAAATATTTTATATACTGTTATATCTTAGTCTCTAGTAAAATCATTATAAATACTGCTCATGTCAATTGTGTAATTTTCTACATTTTTTCAGTTATATAACAACAGAGATGTCATTACCCATACTATGCCTGAAAAATGGTCAGTGCACAACTCAGTAAATGAATACAAATTAAATAAAAATAAAGAAAAAGGTAAATAAATACAACCACATATAGTAAACCTAGTATAACATTGTGTCTACCCATCTAATAATGAAGATTAGCCAAATAAATGAACCAAATTAGCATATCTACAAGTGATTGTTTGAAGGCAAAAACATCTAAAACCTTGGGAGGCCATTAGATCACAAAAGACAAAAATAATTTTTTCAAAAAAAATCCTCTTGCCCCCCCCCCCATACAATGAACACTCCCCAACACAGGCACAAACCCTCATATTCTTGAAGTTTTATATATATATATATATATATATATATATATATATATATATATATATATATATATTATATATATATATAGTGTGTGTGTGTGTGTGTGTGTGTGTGTGTGTGTGTGTGTGTGTTTGTGTGGGTGTCGATCCATGGAAATTCTGACATGCTTAATGTTAACATGCTTATCTAGATAAAAAACATTGACACATTACAGAGCATGCTCTGAGCCTAATCTTTGGAACATGTAACACAAATTAAACTGTTTGTTCATGGCGGGGGGGGGCACCCCCACACCCTATATAAACTATCTCTAAGACTACACAATCCACATGATTTCATCGCTCTATCTCTCTATATATGTATATATGGTTTTGAAGGATAAAACCAACACAAGGGAGTGTAGGGAACTTGCCCTGCATCGGAAAAAATGTTTTTGGAGTGTCTCATCAGGTTAGAGCTTTGCCCACTTTCTTTCATCCAAATGAAATTTACATCAGTCTGGAGTCAGTAATATTTAAGGAGAGCTATTGCCTAATTTACTTAGTACCTTTTGACACTTTCTCAATGTACTAGTTTTGGGTATTACTGAATGATATTGTTATTCTTTTATTTTTAGTTCAGTCTTAAAATGTATGCTATATGCTTGCTTAGAAAAAAATATGGACAACTGAATTATTATTTTATTGTTCTACTGTTAACTTGGATTACTCTGTAATTAATATCTAAAGGTTATGTCCAGAGAAGACAGTCTAGTCCAGTATACCTACTTGCAAAGTAAAGAAACAAATAACTAAGGATGGGTTGTATCGCAATTATTTTGAAGAGGGATGTCAGCAAGAATCATTATTGGGGCACTTCATTATCTTCACTGTGTTATGATTCGGTTTCTTGTACATCATCAGTTACATTCCTGGGCATGAATACTGGGAAGGAGTTTTAAAATGATAAAGCAGACTTCGTGGCGATGTCTCCATCTTCCTGTCCAACATGATCTACATATCCTTATCAGTCATAAACATAGATTTTAGAAATATGTTTAAATGATATATTGTGTATAATTCATCAGTTGTGAATATTTGTACCACAGATTAAGATGAAGTTGTGATTTGACATGGGTTTCTTTTTTACAAGAGTAATGCAGTGTGTATAATTCATCAGTTGTGAATATTTGTACCACAGATTAAGATGAAGTTGTGATTTGACATGGGTTTCTTTTTTACAAGAGTAATGCTTGTTTAGCTTTGCTGTCACATCTGTGCATCACTTACCTATGAGCAAACAGGGTCTAATGTCCCGGACAACAAGCAGACATTGTCATTTCCAAAATGGACACATTGTCACTTCTTTTTCTTTCCATCACACAAGCCTGCTAAGTGGCATTGCACGATGGTTCAAACACCTGCAGGTCCAGAACACCCGCAGACAATATCCAGACACTTGCCAATTTCAAAAAAGACACATTGTTTCAAGTTTTGTTTCCATCATGCAAACAGCTAAGCAGCACCGTGCAATGGTGAACAACACCTGCAGGTCCAGAACACCCTCTGATACTAAGGAGACATGTGGCAATTTCAAAAAGGAGGTTTGCCAATGCACAATGATGTTAAGTGACAATGTGCAGCAGTCAGCACACATACAGTTGTGCTGAATGTGAAAATATACAGCTGTTGTCTAGTTGCTCCTGTGGCAGCAGGATTAAGTTAAGGGCTGCGATACAAATAAATCTGGGTTCTACTACAGCAAAGGTCAACATTTTATTACTGTTGTTCCACTTTACTTTCATATAAAAATTAACACTAGAAAAATAATTAGACATAGAAATAACTATCTTTAGCAGGTGCATTGAGCCTACACAGGATATCAGATATAATATTAAATGTGTAACTGTGCACTTTCTGAACTGTCATGACACATACACATACATGCTTAAAAACTCAACTCTTCAATGCATATGTATAACTAATGACTAGATCAGAGAAAGCAGGTCTCAGTTGCAATGAGCACTCTGCACAGCAATGAATGTAAAAATACACTTTTAGCCTACCCTTGCGTGTGGCAAATTATATAAGTTACTGTTTGCAATGCAGGTGATCTGGGGTTCTAATCTGGCACATTCACAACTTTAGTAATGCTTGTCCACTCAATTTAAAAAAATAAAGAGTAATGTAAATATGATTACAAATAGCAATAATTATGTTTAGCACTGGAACTCATATGAATTATATGTGTGACTGAGGGTATACTGGCAATTATGTTTCTGCAATTATAATTATCTTTTACAGTCTTGGGAGGACTTTCTACTTCAGTGATAGGCACACACACATGAATGTATAAACCAGGACCTTGTCAGGTCACACAAATACATGGTTATTCCCTCACTCTGTCATGCGTATATATAATTAATGAGCATGTTGGACAAGCACTTCTTCTGTGGCAAGGATGAAAAAACACCCATGTGAAGGAGCATGTTTTGTCTATTTTACATAGGTTTGAATCTCACATTGTACAAATTACTTTTATCAGTGTGTAAAGACACCAAAAAATGTGTCAAGTCATAAAATTTATACCCCTAATACATGTCTGGTAAGTTAAATCAACTAACATTTACAGCAGCATCCAAACCAAAAACTAACACTAACTGTTACATTACCCATCCTAGTTCATACACTGCCTTCCTCTGAGTGTGGACTGTTGCACTCTAACACCACACAATTGCAGTCAGCATGGTTGTTTGTGTTTGTGCTCTAGCTGTAAAATGCAATATCTCAAATTGATGGGAAAACATTCTAAGTATTGCTGTTGGACCTATACAGACATGGCAGGAGCTAGCAAGGAAGGTGCCTAATTTAGGGCTCAAAGATGGGGTGTGGAGTAGTCTAGAATTTTAATTGCACTCCTCACGAAGCACCACAGTTATAGCCTACTGCAGGGGTACTATACCAGGTCCCAGTACAAATCTAAGGCTTGGAATAGCCTGGGCAAGGCTGTCTCCAGTGCAGCTGGCATTCCACATGGGGGAGAGCAATGCAGGCACCACTTTAACTACCTGAAATGCAAGCAGGAACAACTCATAAAGTGGCTGGATGAGTTAAGGACTGCTGACATCCCACGGTTGTGTAAGTATTCAGATAATAATACTTTAGAAAGCTGGATGTAGCCAAGACTGGTATGCAGAATGCTCTTCTCATTCTCTTCCCTTTTTTCTTACAGCTGCCTAGGAGATAGCAGTGAACAGCGATGCCAATGCTCAGCATTTGGAAAGACTAAGAGAAGCAAGGGGTATGTATGCAGCACAAAAGAATACAATTATTTTAGCTTAAATATGTCTTGAATACATTATTAGCAAATTAAGCATTTATATCTAATCTGTAAAATCAAGCATGTATGCTTTAGTCTGTAGCTCAAGCCAACTGCAGGAGTCAATTGTAATAGCATATTCAGATGTTCTGGGTTCAAATCCCACTTATAATAAATATAAAGTGCAATAATTTAAGAATATTGCATAATAATTTCAACAAAATTAGCACCAATGCCATGCTGTTAACTTAATTAGTATCATTTGGTCAAGCATTTCTGCAATATATGCATACTGTAAGGATTACTTGGAACAATCATTAGTCATAGTTTGTAGTTGTTAAAAGTATAGTTAATGTAAAAGTAAGCTTCTTTTATTTATATTGTAGTAGTTTATTGTATGTCACACACGATGGTACTAATTACCTTATTTTTTTCTTTTACCCCACTCCTTATATCTCTTTTTTATTTTTATATGTGTGGTCACAACATTCTAATGTCATCAACTTCTGCCAACTCACAAAATGATTTACAGCACAGGGAGGTAGACTAACTATTGTGGCTCAGACTACCCCCCTCCTCCAATGACTCCTGTACCGACACTCAGTACATCTGGGACCCAACCTGGCAGTACTGCTTCTGCAGTCCCTGCACTACCTGGGCCCTCAACATCAGGTAGCATTACCCTGGCAACTGGTGCAGTGGTACCATCTGAGAGTATTGGCAGAGGTGGTTATTTTGTCACCTGCCAGGAGATGCCAGGCATGGTGCATGATTTTGTGGAAAGCACCATGGGTGCATACCTCAACTGGATGGAGAAGATGCTCACTGGAATGCTGGGCAACTAAAATGTCAAGCACTCCAACAGCAAGCTGAGGAGGGGGATGGTGATGACAGTTCTGAGGGTGAGGACTAGATTCTCACTGTCCCCACATTTGACAGGCATGGGTATCTGATGTCCCCTCTCTCTCCCCAATCATGGTGTCTCCCCAATCTGTTCTGTCCCTCACCATTCTTGTCTCTTGTCGTGTTTGCCCTATTTGTCTGCATCCACTTCTTCACCTACTCTACTCACCTGGTTCTGACATACTTACATCCCTTATCCAACATTCCTGTCTTACTGAAGTAAAAACACAAAAATGGGCACCTGCCCCGCCCCCCCTTCGAAAAAATCATCCCATACATAGCTCTCCACTTCATACGTGTCTTCTCAACGCACTTGATTCGGTCTAATTGGTTATACAACATTACTGTATTGTTGTCACCCATCTATGTTGAAGTGACAGTCCAAATTCATCCAATATTCTGTCCAATGTATGTTGATTTTATACTGCTGAAGAAGTGGATAGCAATGGTTGTTTTTCTTAATTCCATTTTGCACATTTCTATATTGCTTTTCCTTTGTTCTTCCCCTTGCCACCCCCCCCCCATTTCACTTTCCTATCTATCCCATTTCACACTTTTAATCTGGTCAAAAATAGAATCACACACCATACACATAAATAAGAAATCTTCAGTGAACCCCTTCACTTCTTGTCCTCTTCTTTGGCAAAGAGTTTGGCATTGTACACCAATGCTGAGCTATAGTGAATGGCTCTTCAAGTTTTATGGCATGGTGTTGTTACCTTCTGGAAATGCTGTTTAAACCTGCTGTGCTAAGGAAACACAGTTAAAGTGGAATAAAGGCCACATTTACTTCAAGTAGTCAATCTTTTAGTTTTATTACATTATCAATTTACAGTTGGAGCAGCGAGACCTGTTCAACTGCTATCATAAAAATATATATTCTAGTTTGTACAAAAAATGCATTTCTTTATCTATTTTAAGCACTTTCATTTAAAGTGCACAATGCATTTCCAATGAGTTGACTTCACTTAAGTACCTATGGTGTGTTATGATTGTATCTTTCCATTGTATATTACATAGTTGTATTTTTGTCTTTATGTCTTACCTTCATGGTCCGGGTCATGGCTGCAAAAGGTCGCTGGACTAGTGCACTCAACTTGTTAATAAATGCAAAATAATAAATAAATAAGATCATAGGCTGTGTTAAGAAATAGAAAACATAATAGTAATAAATAAGTTGTGTGTGTGCACTTTTCATCAAGTTATAATACAGCAGATGAAAGCACTACAATCAAGAAACAACATTAAACATACATTAAACATTAACATACTCTATAATTATATTTAGGAAAATAAGATGCAATAAAGTCTAGCACAGCAAACTGATAGAATAATACTAAACTACTAGTGCATCAAACAAATGATTATCCTAATGATAATAACTCCTGAAATTAGATAATTCTTTGTAGATGCATCATTTATTTTCTCTGTTCTCTTGTGCACATAATATTTTGTGAATAAATAAGGTTGGTGTTTGATATGGAATCAAGTGCCCTGTGCCTGCATATAGGAAGCTATATCCCCACATAAAGTATTTATTATTTTAATTAGTTCCAATATCAGAATTACTATAAGAAAGGCAATTTATTAGTTTTGCACAAATGTCAGGAAATTACTTTCCTTTCTTCAGCAACTTCAAAATGGAAAAAATGCATTTTTTTAAATACATTGCTTACATTTCAGAAAAAAAGTGTGTATCCCATATGAACACACCTATTTTCACATTTGCAAAAGCTCAGAATGTGCTCAGAAATATGTGTAAGTCTGCAAAAAAAGTTATGATATATTCAATATGATACACTGACTGACCATTATCATTCAAAAATGAGCATGCTGATTGGTCAGCCCAACCAGTGTGCCCATTGTAAATAGAGCATGTACCAATGGAAAAAAAGTCTTGTTGACTGGACTTTTTCCATTACTATATGCTATAACTTTTTAGGTTTTCTTCATCATAAATAAGTAATAATAAAATTAGAAATCCGGATAGTCCAGAGATACAAGCGAGACAGCATTGAGAAAATATTAGGAAAGTAAAGTACATTATTCAAAACTAAAGAAACGTACCCAATGTTCCTTGTATTTTCTGCATCCTGTCTCTCTCATACATCTAAAGTGTTCAAATGTCAACCTTATTGTAAAAAAAAGGAGCAGCGGAGATTTTCCTTTCTCCATTGCTTCATTTCCAAAGCAGTGATGCACTGCATAAGCATGGGAACGTAAGTGTCATACACATGGGTGCAGCAGAATATCCAATGAAAGCATAAGAACACCATGGAGGCATCATACAAAGACATTATTTAAGAAAAGTAAATCATTGTTTTGCTTAAATAATGTAATCGACTCTGTGATGTAGTATATTGAAGATTTACCCACTGTCGGCTTTGTTTAATTAAACCGCACCAACTGGTTTAATAAATGCATTTTTCTATATGTATTAAGAGAGAAAGAGACAGACAGAGTTAGTGTTAGAAGGAAACAAAAACTTATGTATCATGCAAGAGACTGGACTGTTTGTATTTTCAGGTCAAACTCTCACATTTGTTTTACACACACACACACACACACACACACACACACACACACACACACACACACACACACACACACACACACACACACACACACACACACACACACACACACACACACACACACACACACACACACACACACACACACACACACACACACACACACACACACACACACACACACACACACACACCAAACTTAATGATAATGTTTATGCACAAACTTATGACACTGACAGAGATATAGACTTTCTTTAAGATTTAGGAAGGCTTCTCAGAAGGCTTCAGCATTGTCTTTCCAATTCATAGACTTCTCAACCACTATACTTTTCCTCAAATGTGGTCTATAACACAGAAATGGTTCATAGTGGGGAAGATACATGCTAATGCAGCAATCCGTGGAAGTGGCTAATGCTAATCTGAGTTCTGCTCTATCTCAAAAAATGGGTGAGGCTCCCAATTAACTTAATAGAATTAGAAGTTAGTTTATTGTCTTGGAGGAAAAGTAAATGCTGTCCTTTGAAGGTGTTCAACCAAATGGGAGTAGATGGGGTGCATTTAACCCATGAGATTGTGTGTGTTTGTGTCGTGTGTGTGTGTGTGTCTGTGTGTGTGTGTGTGTGTGTGTGTGTGTGTGTGTGTGTGTGTGTGTGTGTGTGTGTGTGTGTGTGTGTGTGTGAGTGTGTGTGTGTGTGTGTGTGTGTGTGTGTGTGTGTGTGTGTGTGTGTGTGTGTGTGTGTGTGTGTGTGTGAGAATGGGTTTGAGTGTGATTGTGGCTGAGTATGTGTGTCTGTGTTTATTTACGTATGTGTATTTATGTAAGCGTGCACGTGTGTGTGTGTGTGTGTGTGTGTGTGTGTGTGTGTGTGTGTGTGTGTGTGTGTGTGTGTGTGTGTGTGCATCTATTTGTGCATTTGTCTGCATTCATGGGCATTTGCATGTGCAAATGTGCATGTGGAGGGGGGGTCCCTATACTATAGTAATGCCTATCTAGATCTTGACAAGGCATTCAACACCAACCCCCACTCTGGAATTATAGATAAACTTACTAAACTAGGTATAAATCCCTATGTCACAAGATGGGTTGCCAACTGGCTTACTGACAGAACCCACACTGTGAAAGTAGCAGACTCAAAATCAGACTTCAGACCAGTGACAAGTGGAGTACCACAGGTTTCAGTCCTGGGTCCTCTCCTGTTTGGTATCTTCTTCTCTGAAGTACAGGCTAACACAGAAGGTCTTTGACTAACTAAATTTGCAGATGACTGCAAACTAGGAGCCATAATCGAAACTCCTAATGAGGTAGACATCCTACAAAAGGGCTTCACTGAGAAAGATGCCTGGTGTCAAAGACATGGTCTCAAGCTCAATGCCAAAAAATGCATTGTCATCCCTTTTGGTAAAAACTCTGTTCCCATGAACTACCACATAGGCGGTAGACTACTGAACACCGAAAGTGTGATAAGAGACCTTGGGACACAGGTGGACAGTAGTCTCTCCTTTGATAATCACATCACCACGGTGGTCAGGAAATCCTTCTACGTGGCACACCTCATCACAAAAGGTTTCTCATCCAGAAAAAAAGAGGTCATTGTTCCCCTCTACTCATCACTCATTAGACCCATTATATAGTACAACGGCCCTTTTGGTATGTACCTCACAAGACATCTACAACAACTGGAAAGGCCACAAAAATACCTCACAAAGAGGATTACTGGCCTCAAACAGATGTCTTACGCAGACCGTCTCAATAAACTCCAGCTTTACTCCGTCGCATATCACCTTCTCAGAGGCAATCTCTGCCTAACATACAAAGCAATGTCAAACCCAGAGCTGTTGGACCTGCTCCACTTAAAGAAATCCCAATCCCTCCGAGCTACATGCTCTAGGGACCTAAACCTTGTCACCACAATAAACAGAACATGCTGGAGGGATAGATTCCTGTCCCAGAGACTTCACATACTCTGGAACAGACTACCTGTCTATGTCAAACAGAGCTCCTCATTAGCACTCTTCAAGAAAAATCTTGATGATTGGATGGGTAAAAGGAAATTCACCCCGGGGATCACTTCTGTGGCTCTGCTTGACAGGGGCACAGGAAAATAATTTTCTTGGGTGGCAAAAGCCAGGGTACCTTTTTGGCTAGGCTTGTATAAGCCCTAGGGCCAATAGCCTAGTACCTACCTATGAACCTATGAACCTATAATGTCTAGTGTACTAAGAAGAACATTAGCTTGGTGAATTCTTACAGCACAGGGTTCAATTCAGAAGGCATGGTAATGAGGCAGAAGTAAGATGTTGTTCTGTGTAGTTTTATAATGTATCTGAATCAAAGATTTTCTCCTTTATACTAATTGATAAGCTCATAGGATGGAAAGGATTTCTCTAAATCCTAGGCATACTAAAACTTGAAGAAACTGAAACATGTACTTAAAGAAAAAATAAATAAGTAAAAATATTTTACATACCATTCCTCAAAATAAAATATTTGTTTTCTTTTGGGACAGCATACATAGGGCAGGATTCACGAAGCCTCCGTGTAAGAGTTATAACTCATACACGGAGGCTGCAGTTAAACGGAGTGATGCCAGCATGCTCTGCATATTCATGAGAGCATGCTAAATCACACCTAAGGCTAACACGGTCTGTGTAAGACAGTAGGTGCGTGTCCGTAGGCCGAGCCCTGTAAGCGGACACGCCCCCGTAGGCCCCCATAGTGCCAGCAGCAGCCCCAGCAATGCTGAGTCTGTGCTGTCATCGGAACGCCCCAGGAGACCACGTGCACGTGGCTCTGGACAGTCCCAACAGGGACCTGTGTCCAGTCAACACACTCCCACTTCTGATGACAGTACCCAGTCTGGCTTAGTACTGGATACGGTCCGTAGCACCCCTGCCAGGCACAGGTACCGTGTCCGTGCCCACAGACACTGATCTGTATGACCTGCCAGGTGCAGTCTGTGGCTGTCCACAAACCCCTGTATATGGCAGCCATGAGGTGGAACTGTGTGAGTGCATATACACATGTGAAATGTTAACACCTAGGGTGACCACATACACGCACACACTGCACCAACAGTGCCCCAAACTGTACTGCTGCCCCTCACCAACACACATACACACACATGTCAATTGGTGGTATCAGTGGCAGACTCAGGCATACCTAATTCACACCCAGTGCATATGATGACACTGTGCCACCTCCTGCAATCTCCAACATCATTGCGGGAACAGGTAAACACGTTGCTGATGCACAGGGTGACTACATAGAAGTGTATTAGTAGTATCATGTTGGTAACAGTACAGTGTGCTGATATGACTGCGTGTATATCCTAGCATGTCTGATGCAGTAACCGTATGAATGTCCTGAATTGTCATCTGCACCCATAGTACGTACAAAAGTGTAACAGCTGCACATAATTGCATGCCGGTGGCAAGGATGTCAACAGATAGCCGCATACATGGGTAGCACAGGGGGGAAGCTAACGCAAGTAGTGATATGCAATGGTGGACATGTACAGTAATGGTGTCAAGTTGCCCACCACGACTATGCAATGTGGATGTTTGCGCATGTTAATATGTGTGCAGTATCAATGTAATCCAAATCACAATTAACTATGACATAATATCAGTTCTACCATGGGCATCTGCGCTGTGTATTCCTGGGTACATGTTGATAGTGCCTACATATTTGCATTGTTACTTACTGTTATTGTTACCCCTTCTTTGTTGTACAATGCACTACTTCCAGCCCTGCTTACTGTAGCTTTGTTTGCATGCATGTTCACTTGGGGTTCCCTGGAACACTGCTTACACCTACAATGCAGAGTTACAGTGCTTCTGTAGACTCCTAGCGACATCTGCATAGCGTACGATACGTATGTCAAGTTTACAAATGACAGAACATCACTGTCTGTCCTGTACACATGTACGTTGCCTGTGACACATTGCACATGTCTTACCTGGCATTTACCCACGTGTGCAGTCATATATGCCAGTGCTATGAAACAGTAGCAGTACACCCACACATACACACCTTCAGTATGTTGTTCCCCATTGGCCCTATGTGTTGGTACTCACCATGGCAATCACACTACTAGGGTAGCATGTGCAAAGGTAACCTGTGAATCACCTCTATGGTCCAGTTGTGGTTTATGTGAGTCATTTGGCAATGTCACAGCTGCCACATGTATGCAGTCAGCCATCACCCTTGGCCAGGAACGTACAACACATGTGTGGGATGCCACCACACAGCCAATCTGGGGACTGAGCTCTCTGAACCCAGTAATGCCATACCCTATCAGGTGGCATGTCATATTACAGTGACTACAATACAAGTCAGACATAGACACGCACTGACAGCATGCTGAACACACTGGGGCATACGTGGGGACTCAGAATAGCATCCTGCCTGAGCATCACACACCTCCACAGCTGGCACACAGGCATATATTCCATCGGAACAGAGCACATGCCACACATGGCACACACATCCCGTGTGCCACACACTCACAGCCTGTAGGGCTACACAACACACCTGCTACAGACGTGTCAGGTACCTGCCTTGGGTGCTGCACTGGGGTCCCACTCAACAGGCTGTATCTGGTGAAGGTCACAGTGATATGCCTCAGGGGCACTATGGTCCACCACAGAAACATGCATACAGGTCAGTCAGAGGCATGGACACATATGACTCACTCATTGACCATGCCACTATGGCTGACCTGAGACATACCTCCCTGGACTACATGATAGGGAACATAGAATGAATCTCTCAGCATGTGGCATGGGCCAGTATGAGCCTGATCTTGGTTGCCAACATACCCTCACCAGGTATGCTACCACTATATGTAGGAAGGGTGTTGTATGTCTACATTCTGCTCAGTCTCCAATGTCATTCATAGGGTATCCGCTGGCTGTCAATGTGTGCTTACATGCTAGGGAAGCCACAATGATGTACAAGGGTCATCTTGCACGTGACACCCATGGCCCGATGTATATTGGCAAAGCTCCTTGATACACACATACTGCCTTATGCTGCAGGACATGGATTACATAGCCACCTCTGTGGGTATCACACAGGTTAGGACACTAACAGTGCTGCTACACAACACCAGCAGTGTACACCGCAAGATGCATGCACTGGACACTGTCCTCAGCACGGTGAACTGCAATGTCTGTGCAGTACCAGAGTCCTGATTCATGGCTCACAGGTGTTACCCATCACTGACAGGTTATGCCCCATACCATGCCTGTCGTCCCCTACACATGTAACACACATGGATAGGGGGGTGGTATCCCAAGGCACCACAGATACACACACCTCCAGGTTGTTGGCACAGCACAAAGCATCAGGGCCTAATCATGTGCAGCTAACAGTGTGCTGGGCTGCCATCTGGTTCATAGCCTGGCACACACAACCCTCCCATACACAGGAAGACCACCTATCCTCCATAACAACACTGGCAATATGACAGTCTCAAGAACTGTCTTTATATGGCTGGACTGCATCCAGCCAAACATTGTGCGTGAGCATTACTGTAGCTACAACACACTAGTTGAAGGGTTCACAGCATGTGGTCACCAAATTGCAGTGGAATGACATGTTACCACTCCCACAACAGGTGGGAACATGCAGCACCTGTACATCGACTACATGTAGACTATATGGCCCAGACCAGATATGTATCCCCTGCTGTAGGTATTTTACCATATACACCCACACTGTATAGACACATACCTCGTGCGGCCCCTGCACAGTAAGACACAGTCATATTGGTATACATTGCAAATAAGATTTATCCACTCGAGGCATGTGTCAGAAATGGTAACTACTGCAGGTCACAGGTATTTATGTGTATGTGTCACACACATGCATCATGTGTGCAATGCCATTGCTGGTTTAGGCAATGGCATGCATTGTTATGTACAAAGACCCACACAAGGTCATAATGTGTGACACAACCACACGTGGCAGTTGTGGGTTACCAAAACATACCTATCTGTACTCTGGCAATGGTAATAGACCCAGTAGCAGAGCACACTATTGGCATTACTGGCCAACTAGCCCTGTTTGGCTGTGCTGATAGTGTGGTGACATCCCCTGTGTTTACTGGGGGAATATGCAGCATCTGGTGTATTGTAGTATTTGCCAAAAGGATCTGTTCGCTCACACTTGCATTTACACACACCCTATTACACTTACACACACACACTTGCCGGATTCATACCCCTACCTAACTAGGTCACGACACGTGAGAGAGACGCATTAGCGAAGCGCACTATTCAGATTACTAGATAGTCCCTCTTCTCTGGCTGTACTTATAGGGTGCTGACATCATCAGTATTTTGAAAGGGTAATGTGCATCAGGTACTGTGATCTCCTGATTGCCAAAACTAACATGTTTTTCATACGGAAATGCACACACACAAACTCCCCACTTGCAGGTTTCAAACCACTACCTAAATATGTTATGGCACTTGAGAGTGACACTGTACCAGGTTGCGCTATTCTGAGTACTGGCAGTTGTCTCTTCTCCAGCTGTATGTATAGGGTGCTGTCATCATCACTGTTTGGAAAGGGTAATGTGCATCATGTAGTGTGATCTCCTGATTTCAAAAAAGCACATGTTTTTCATATAGAATTGCACACACACACACAGAGTTCCCACATCCAAACACACACATATGCCATTTACAGGTTTCAAACTCCTACCTAACTATATTATGACACTCTGGAGAGAGGCATTAGTAGTGTGCGATATTTGAATTACTGGGAGGTTTCCCTTCTCCTGCTGTACTTATAGGGTGCTGACATCATCAGTGTTTAGAAAGGGGAATGTGCATCCTGTTGTGTGTTCTCCTAGTTGCCAAAAGGGATATTTCTTTCATACAGACTTGCACACACACACTAGCCCCCTCCACACACACTGAGCATTGGCAAGATTCAAACCCCTACCTAACTATGTTATGATACTCGAGACAGACGCATTAGCAGAGCACGCTATTCGCATTACTGGGAGGCTTCTCTTCTCCTGCTGTACTTATAGGGTGCTGACATCATCTGTGTTTAGAAAGGGGAATGTGCATCCTGTAGTGAGTTCTCCCAGTTGCCAAAAGGGACATTTCCCTCACACAATATTGCACACACACTAACCCCCCTCATCCAAACACACACAATTGCAGGATTCAAACCACTACCTAACTATGTTATGACACTCGAGATGGACGCATTAGCAGAGCACGCTATTTGCATTAATGGGAGGCTTTCCTTCTCCTGCTATACTTATAGGGTGCTGACATCATCTGTGTTTAGAAAGGGGAATGTGCATCCTGTAGTGTGTTCTCCCAGTTGCCAAAAGGGACATTTCCCTCACACAAAATTGCACACACACTAACCCCCCCTCATCCAAACACACACACTTGCAGGATTCAAACCACTACCTAACTATGTTATGACACTCGAGACGGACGCATTAGCAGAGCTCGCTATTTGCATTACTGGGAGGTTTTCCCTTCTCCTGCTTTACTTATAGGGTGCTGACATCATCAGTGTTTAGAAAGGGGAATGTGCATCCTGTAGTGTGTTCTCCTAGATGGCAAAAGGGATAGTTTTTTCATACAGTCTTGAACACACACTAACCCCCTCCACACACACTGAGCATTTACAGGATTCAAACCCCTAGCTAACTATGTTATGACATTCGAGACAGACGCATTAGCAGAGCGGCTATTTGCATTACTGGGAGGGTTCCCTTCTCCTGCTATACATATAGGGTGCCACCATCATCAGTGTTTAGAAAGGGGAATGTGCATCCTGTAGTGTGTTTTCCCGGTTGCCAGAAGGGACATTTCCCTCTCACAGCCTTTCACACACACAAACCCCACTCACCCACCCACACACACTGAGTATTTGCAGGATTCAAACCCCTACCTAACTATATTATGACACTTGAGGGAGACGCATTAGCAGAGCGCACTACCCGAATTACTGGGCATCTTTTCTGCACCTGCAGTATTTATAGGGTGCTGACATCTTTATTTCTACAGAGGTATGTACATGTAGTACTACCTGTCAGGTGGGGGATAGCATATATATGCATTTGCAGCCACCTACGTCAGGGTCAGATATGCACATCGCACTGGCGGGTTATGTTCTATACCATGCTTTGTGACCACAGGACCTGTAACACACAACACAACCAGTCCAGAACACCACACCCACATCCAGGACACACACTTAGCTTCCCTGGGAACAGTGCTGGGATATGCAGGTGTTCACATACACCATTCCAGTTGTTAACATCAGGTACAGGCATATTGTGTGTGAGAACTACTCAGGCCTCTACCACTTTACCCTACAGCCACTACAATTTAGGGGTACATGTGCTATGGCAGAACCACACACCTCAGCCACATGGAGGAATACATATTGCACCTGTCCATCTGCAACGTGGGTACTCACTGTTCCACACCAGAGGTAGACCACCATTGTTGATATCTGACCATACCCACCTTTCCCTGGACATCCACATCCCAGCTCCACCCCCAGGCAAGGTTGTCACTGCACACAAACTGTATTTAGCACAAGCAGACTCTACACTTGTGAAGACTGAGGTGGACGACTTCAGAGAACCCATGCTGGGGGACTATACTGGCCACTCAGCATAATCCTTGACAATTGCATTCTATGAGCATGTGTACGGTTTGCATTGATCATGCTATCCAACATATACCCATGACTGCTCCACAACAAGACACCTGTCAGATGTACACCAGCCATATATGCGCAGTACAACAGACAGAGTGACCTAATACATTGCAGAGCTGTAGCCCACAGAGGGAGGACATCTGTGAACAGTTCCGGCACGGCACTTCATTCACACATAATCATTACAACACAGTGTTGACAGTGGAATTGTCCAGAGAATGCAGATAGGGCTCCCCTCAGTCTGTTATTGACGGAAACCTACTGTCAGAGATCCTCAGCAACCATCTCCCAGTACACACCGACAACATGGCTGTGGCTTAGCACATTCAATCCCTGGGACCTCCACGGTGCCCCTGCTTGACAGAGGCACAGCTCACTAGCCTCACATGTTGCCTTCTGTGACCTACTTAACAGTGGCACAGTAGCCTACTGTACTGGGGATGCAGATGCCAAGCACACTCTGGCTGAGCTGTCAACAAGCCTAGTATTGACCTCTACACCCATATGTTCAATTGTCGGATGCACAATATTTGTTGTGCTGTTCTACTGTTTGCAGGTCTTTATTGCCATAGCATTCCCTGTTCCTATGACCAACTTGTGTACCTGTGGCAGATGTTTGCATATGATGGCGATCCACTATATCACTTATGTCTCTGTGGTCATTTACCGTGTGTACTGGGCTGATTGCTGTGTTGTGGTTGGTTCCTGGACTGACACGTACAAATACCAGATATGTGTGGCCAACTGCTAAACGGAGATATGGCCTAAGTGTGTGAACATGCCCAGTTCAGCCTTTCCATGGCATGTTGTCTGACATATGCCTCATTTATCAAAGTGTGCGAGCATGCCCAGTGTGAGCTTTCCATATGTTGCACTCTGAAGTCCACCACATATTTGGGTGTGTGTGAACTTCAACAATATCTCATGTTTATGGTTGTGTGTTGGGTGTCATGTTGTGTACTAACTGGCCAACTGCTTCGTGTCTGCCACAACAGGAATTATACTGTGCCTGCAGGGATTGCATGGGATACTTTACAGACAGTTCTCAACATACTTTCATAATGACCTAACAGTGTAGTACCGTATAGTGTACTGGTTCAGTACTTTCACTGTGGTGGACAGTGTCCTGGGCTTTAGTCCTATGACTGCTTGACATCTTCATAGTGAGCACAACAGACTGTGTAGGGGCCAGTTGTGCACATATGACCATGTTGCATTATGTTCAGATATGGACTACCTACACCAGGCTCGTCCAACATTGCTAGTGTATTCCACAACATGGGTGGACATTGGCAAACACTAGCGATGTTCCCTAGGCCATTTCTGATGCTAGTCACAGGGTGTGTTTGTCCTTCGACACACATTGTAACTGGAGTTTGCCATGACATATGTCATGGTTAGTATACTGTGCCTCCGTCTACCTCTGACATAACTGTGATACCCAGGGTTAGCCTACCATCTCCCATCCACTCATCAGGATTCCTCTTGAGGGGTGTCGATAAGTGACTCTCTGGCTGACCTGTACCAGGAGTTTACTGAAGAGTGGGGGTGCCTTCTGTGTTATGGATCATTCTGTACAGCTTGTCCTATGTATGTCAGTGCTGGGGTTCAGGTCTCTCATGTGCATAGCTCACTGCCATTCAGATTGTACAAGGTGCAGCATGTTCATTGATTCCAGGTTGGACATGGCTTCATACATCAGGCACAGCTTGCCTGTAGCTGGGCAGTATGGTAGTGTGTGGGGCTGCAGTTTGTTTACTCAGGCAACACATGGCATCTGTTAATGCTCTTTGCTACTCCTGGTGGGGTACTGTTGTGGACTTTACAGATGATGGAGGTGTCTGCTGCGGTATATCCCACAGGGGCTATTGTAGTCAATTGTGACGCTGATGGAGGATGACTGCAGAGCCACAGTGACTTCCCCTTATCTACATCTGGCAACCTTCATGTTTGGGTGGATATATAGTATATGTTTCTGCGAACACTACAGCCACATGTTTGTCCAGTGCAGGATATCTATCACCTTTTGTACCCAGGTCTCACATTACATGTTAGGTACGTCATGGGTTAACACCTGTGTGGTAATTTGTGGGCACTTACTGTATATCCACGGTGGTTGTCTATACACAGTTCTGCAATTAGCTTGCTGACATGGCTATGGCTCCAGTTTTCTGTTTGTAGGTGGCCCTTTTGTGGGTTGCTTGTGTCAGCTGGGGGTCGGATATGGTGGGCTGTTTGTACTCCTCTGCATACATGTTCAGTCACAGTCCTTCCATGTTGGCCTATACCTATGGGACATATATACAAAACGGGGGGCAAGACCAGGCCTTGTGGGATGCCACTCATATCTGCTTTGTAGTCTGACATGGATGCGGCATGTCTGACCATGTCAGTTCTGTCCTTGGTCTGGTTTGCAACCCCTCTACTGACATAGGGGTATATATTTAAGCTGGTGAACATATCCATACTGAACTCGTACGGTATTGTCTAGAAGCATGTGCATGGTCCAGCTACGCTGTGTGGACCACATTACCCTCCTCAATGACCTTAATGACTGCTTCAAATGGGTCAAACATGTTTAGGAGCAGGATCTGCAGTTACGACAGCCACACTGTGTAGTGTCCATTATCAGTAGGTCCACAATAGCCTTCTGTCTGCGGTACATACTGATCCTTTCCATAGCTGTGCAGACCAAGCTAGTCAGGATCCTGGGGTGGTAGTTTGCAGTATCCATTCAGGCAACACCTTTGTTGTGATGGACCACTGTTGTTGTACACTGCTCTTTGGGTACATATCCTGTGGTAAGGCTGACATTGGGCAGTAGTGTGATTTGGCATTCCATTATTCTTGGAGTCCATGTTGGCCTCAGCCCAGGACACCATCACATACCTTTGCTGCTGTGTGTTCTGCTTTGCAGATGATGGCTGTTACCTCAGCATCTGCAATGTCAGGGGACCAGCAGTCTGCTGGGATAGATATTTTGCACTCTGGGGGGGGGGTGTTTGCACTGCACCTGACAGGTTGTATGTTAGCAATATGTGTGTGTGTTTGGTATGTTGTTTGTAATATCTGTGTGATTCGGAGCATTTCTGTGGATGCCCAACATGGTTCCTACCATCAGTTGGGTAAGCCTTGTGATTATCCTTAGTGTCCTGTACATTTTGTATCTTCATAGGTTCATGGGTTCATACTAGGCTATACACCCTAGGGCATTAGTAAGCCTAGCCAGAGTGTGTGTGTCTTTCGCCACCCCTTGCTTCGTTCTATTATGGCCATTTATGAATTTCTTCACTGTGCCTCTGTCTGGTCGTGACACAGTGAAGACCCCCAGTATACATGTACGATCATCCATCCACTTGGCAATATTCCTGTTGAGGGGTGTCAGTGAGGGGCTCTGCCTAACATGGATTGGGATCCTGTTTCTGGGTGTGGGGAGCCTCTGGGTTATGTATCTGTCCCTCCAGCACATCTTATTTCATTATGTGTTGAGGCTGACATCTGTCACTCTCACAGCTCCAATGGCTTTGATTTCCTGTGGTGGAGCATGTCCATTACTCCTGTGTTGGACATGGCCTTGTACAACAGACATACAATGCCTCTGTGTAGGCAGTCTGTGACTGCATTCAGCTGGGGTGTCTACAGCCAGGCAGCATATGACATATATTTCACACCCTTTATCCTGTTGGTGGGGTAACTATGAGGTCTTCCGAACCGCTGCAGGTGTCACGTACGGTCCATCCCATATGAGTCATTGTACTAGATTATGGGTCTGATAATGGAACAGTACAGTGGCACAGTGACCTCTGCTGATGTAGATGTGAATCCTTTCATGATACGGTATCCAATATCGATAATCTTCCTAGCCACATTGGCATTGTGAGTGTCGCATGACAGATTACTGTCGACTTGTGTCCCTAGGTCCCTGATTACTCCTTGCATACATAATGGTTTGCCACCTATGTGGTAATTTGTGTGTACCTTGTCTGGTATTTGGTGGGACATTCATACTGTCCAGTGTCTTCAGGATGTCTGGGTGGAGTTCTTGTGTGTGAGAGTGTGGTCTGTCGCATGCTACAGACTGTACAGCAGTTTGGACTACACTTAGGTGCACATGGGTGGTCTCCGCTGCTTTGTGCATTGTCAGTTACCTGGCCATATGGGTGTCTGTGCTGCATATGGATACTCCCCCTCCTTTGATGTTTTGGTGCAGGTGTTTGGGCCATAACACATGATATGTGGTATAACCTAGTAGTGCTGGTGTGCTATCAATAGGCTTGCAGCAGGCTTCTGTCACTGCACAGACATCGATGTTCTCCATAATGGGAAGTGCCTCAGGGCATGCATATTGCAGTTTACACATCTGGCATTGGTCAGCATTACCCTTATGTTTCCTACCACTTATGTTTTCTAGGGTGGTGGGTAGTCTTTTTGGCCTTGCCTACATACGGCTCTATGGAGGTGGCAAAGGCCTTATCCAGTATCCAGACGCACAGGGGTAACAGGTGCAAGCCATCCCTGGAACAGCAGCATGGCTTGTCATGCTTGACATCTCAGGCAGACAGACATTAGACCCTCTTGGACTGACAGCTGTAACTGTGCCAGCTGTTAAACATGATCATTCTGTGTTTGTACTGTGGCATCATTCTTGGTGAGGGTTGGATGCTGCACACAGCCAGTGTCATACCGGCCTAGGGTACATACTCAGAGGGATCATCCATGTCTCTTTTCATCTTGACCAGGGAGGTACATCTCAGGTCATTCACACCAGCATGGACATTGAGTGCATCATATTTCTGCTTGCTTTGGGGTGACCTGCGTACTTGTGTTATGTGGCATTTTGTGGCAGCCTACAGGCAGCTTACTCTACCCTTTCCCTTGTTCAGTCTGGTGAGTGGGACAGCAGTGTGTCTGCCTATACAGACACCTATTACAACTGTATCAGGCATGATGTTTCTCCTTCTGGCCTGTGACTGTTTGGCACACCAGCTTTGTGTACTATTCGTTGCATGTGCTATGTTTGGAGGTTTTGGTTGCTTGTGATCTGCTTTGGAGGCTTCTGTTGGTGTGGTGTGTTTGTAATTAAGGCCTCCGGGAATATTTTTCTGTGTTTATGTGTTTGGTTTACAGTTGTGGTAGGTCTATGTGGGACTGGGCTTGTGGTGTATGTGGTTACCTTCTCCTCCTGACTAGTTTTGACAGTACTGAGTTGGTGGAGCTCAACCTCTGGTTTGGATACATGGTTGCATCTATCACATATATTTGTATTTATTGGGGGGTGTTGTGGTTGTCTGTGTACTTGGGACAGGTGTCACATTGCCTCTGGATTCACAGATTCTACTTGTTGTGGCTGGACTTAGTGGATTGTATGTGTGGACATATGTTATTGCCATACTACTGGTCAGTGATTACTTCCCTTTTATGTTTGCTCTATCATGTGGTAGCTTCCTCATTCTCTTGCATGGTTTGGTAATGGCTGGAGTCCAGCATGCCAGATGCCTGCGTGTATGGCATTGTGTGTTGTTGTTATTTGTGATTGCATACTCCAAGCATTCCTGGCTGTGTTCATGGAATGCCTGTATAACATGTTCTGTGGTGTGTCCCATATTCTGCACTTGCACAGGGCCTTTCATGGATTCAACATCAGTTTGGAGGGCTGCAACCTATGCTTTACACATGTTTTTCACTGTGGTATTCTGGCCAGGAACTGGGGTCGGGATGTGTATATCCAGTGTGATTACTCTATGGTCTGGTCTTACCAGTGAGGGATACACTTCTCATCTTGCCATCCAGTACACATGTTGCTGATTATCACATCCAGTATGCTTACCCCTCTCATGGGAGTGGTACATTGTTCCTGGGCATTTTGGTTTATGGATTCTGGGAACTTTTCTCCTACTGTGTTGGTGCTAGTAAAATGCTCCAGGTGTATGTCTGGGTATTTTCAGTCAAGCAATATAATGTGGTTTGGGGGGCTTGATATATTCATGTATTCCAACATAGGCCAGGTGCAGTTCCTGGTATTAGGACAGTAGTCTGCAGCAGGCTATATACTGGGAGGTGGTTTTAGCCATTGGTATTTGACCATGGCTAATCCATGCTGCTTCTTGTTGTGGTACCAACATGGGGGTGTGGTTATCCTTGACATTTCCTGCTAGTCACCCTCCTTTTGTAGCTTGTTCCATGTTTTGCGGCTGTACAGCACAGTATGAGGTGTGACCTGGTAGTGTTAGGGTGCTGATGTGAGCCTTGACCCAGTTCTCTATTACAGGACTGGTATCTACATTCTCCATACTGTGTGCGTTTACACTGCACACATCTTGCTGTTTAGACTTCTGGCATTGGGTAGCATTACATCTAGGTTCCTATCCCTTGTGGTACCTATGAAGGTGGGTTTGTGTTTTGAGACTTACCTATTCAGGGCATGCTGTGGGTACTGACAGCCTTTGCCAGTATCCTTGGGGCATGGCATGATAGGTGCACGCCACCCCTAGCAGGTGGTGCATCATGTCATGCTCCGCATGTCTTCCCAGCCTGAAACACATTGGCTCCCATTTGACTAACAGCATTACTTCAGCCAGTTATTGCACTTGATCATCCCATCGTCATTTTGTGGCTTCATGCTTGGTGAGGGTGGATGTTAGTCAGGGTGCTCAGGTGTGCATATAGTACATGGTGTTACATTACTTAACACATGGCATTCGTGCCTCAGGTGGTGCTGCAGGGCTGCCTCTGTCGGATGCGCATATTACACTTCCCTGTACATGTTTGTGAGCAGGTCATGTCATTTTAGGCATCCGTGTTATTATTTGAGTAAGTCAGAGGGGGTATCATTCCCAGGGTTCCTACTGAGCCAGTGTATGTGCTATGCGTTGCCTCTTTGCCAAGGCCAGGGCATACTGGGCACGCCTCCTTCTGCCTACTGGGGCAGGCTCAGGTTGTTCCTCCTCCGAGTCACGCTCTAACTGTGATGGCCTTGGCAAATGTGTGGGGTTGTTTGGCCTAGCCCTATGCTGGTCCTGCTGCAGCTGTTTTCGCAAGATCATATTATGTAGCATAGCACATACCATGACAATTTGGGTACATGTAGTTGGTGTGTACTGCAAGGCTCCACCAGATGTGTCCAGACACCGGAACCGTGACTTGAGCAGCCCAAACACACGCTCTATTACATTAGGTGTTTGTGCATGTGCCTCATTATGGCGTTCCTGTTCAGGTGTGTGTGCGTTTCTGATGGGTGTCATCAGCCACAGCTCCAGTGCATAACCTGCATCCCCCACTAGGTTTCCGTGTGGGATGTCCCCATTGGCAAATGTCTGGTACAGCTGCGTCAAATGCCAGATGTGGGAATCGTGGTAACTCCCAGGGCAGCCAGCACACACATTCATTATTATGCCCTGGGCATCACACATGACCTGGCAGTTGATGGAGGGAAAGCCCTTGCGGTTAATGTAGGCCCTACCCTGCTCACCAGCTGGTGCTTTGATGCGTATGTGCGTGCAGTCTATTGCACCCACTACCTCAGGGTATTCTGCTATTTGCTGGAAGCGACGCATATTGCTGGCCAATACCTCACGGGCATTGGGGAAATATACATATTCACCGACATGTGCTGACATGGCATCCAAGAACTGGTGCAGTACCCTGGAGGCTGATGCCTGTGATATCCCCATCATATCGCCAGTTGGTCTCTGGAAGGTACCTGTTGCTAGTATTCTTAGGCCAACACATACCTTGGTTTCCACTAGGATGGGTTCCCCTCTGTTGGTTCTGTATGTGAGGCGTGGCCTGCACAGCTCAACAATTTGCTGCAGGAGCTCTCTGTCCACTCTATAGCACTCTACTATCTTCAGCTCATGTAACCCGTGGTAGGTGACCCTGGGCCTGTACACTCTTCTCCGTCTCCTCACTGTGGGTTGTCTGGCACCATCTGCATTGTCACCACCCTCAGCAAGTCGCCTATGTCTCATTATGACAGCTATGACAGCCCCTAATATTTCTGCTCTGAGTGAAGCTTTTTCAGTTTTCACTTCTATTAGCTTACTCCTGTCTTGCAGTGTCTCTTAAGAGAAACATCCTGCACTACTGTTTGCAGAGTTTTAAGTGCCCGGCTGGGCTACTATTCTGCCTGTGTAATTGCCTGCTTCTAATTGTTTTCACCTGCTAGCTTCAGCAGTTATCCCTGCTAGCTTCCTATTAATTCTGTTGCTTCCTTTTTCCTTTCTGTTTCCTCAGGGGGGAGCAACGTGCATACCAGCAGAAACACGCTCACAGTGGCTTACACGCGCGCACACGTGCTTACACGGTTCAGAATCTACTTATTCAGGTTAAAATGCGTGCACACCAGCGCAAACAGTGTTAAACATCTCCCAACACGCTCCCACATGCTCAGTCTGCCTTACACGCACGCACACCCCCCTACTCGCGCTTCATGGTGCGCACACGTGCGCATGCACGCCCAGCAAGAAACTTTGGTGTAAGTAACAGTGTACACCTTCCATTTCTTGACTTTCCCTGACTTATCTAGTGGCACACCTCTTTCCATGATCTGTGTCTGTCATCTGTCATGTTACACTGACCTCCAATGAACTGCATTTCTTCCTATCTCCTACTCTATTCCTCCCCCTTATGTATCTCTTACACTACTCAGACTGTGCTCATTTGCTATGTGACTGTGAGATTCAGTATCCTAACCCTCATTTACATGAGATTGCCTACTAATGCTTAGTTACATGTCTTAGACTCAGCTTCCCCCCTTAGCAACCACTACACGGTGGCCATGTTGTTTTTGGTCTGCTGGTCCCTGCATTGTCATTCCATGTATTACATGAAACCCACATTTGTGGGTTTATAACCTTCCTTTTTATGGTTTTATATAGCGCAGCCCGTTTGCGCGGGGCTGCGCTGGGTTTAATTTTTAATATTTTTGCATCGGGTTACCTTGCCAATGGCCACATATTTGGCCATTGGCATGCTGCCTGAGACATATACACCCTTTATTTGGAGCTGACATGGCTCCGTTATGGAATTTGCAGAAACGTACTCAGTTGTCAACTGAGTACATTTCTGCAGCTAAAACGTCTCTTACATGGACTAGTTTCTGCTTCGTGGATCGCTGTTATACCTCATTTGCATACCTTTCAGCTGCAAGTGAGGTATTTAGCATGTCCACACCCAGTCCATGTAAGAGACGTTTTAGCTGGTCTCTTACACGGAGTTTAGGGCTGTTCCTGGATCGCGAGGCTTGCATGGAGTGTTGCACGTCTCTTACACTCCGTGCAAGCCTTCGTGAATCCTGCCCATAGTTATTTACATTGCAAACAATAACCCAGGATTGCTTTGTAAAATATTCTAATGGATTTCTTTGAAATAATCAGTAGCAAAGTTAAAAGATAAACAGAAAAGATAGTCCTTATTCTTATCTTAAAATGCAAACAGAGCTTCTATGCATCTTTGTTCTCTGTCTGAAATCATCATCTTATTTACAGTTTTATACTATTTACTTCTGCCAGAAAATATAAAAGACATTGACCCAAAAGTAGTTTAAGGAATGCTTTGTATAGGCATATATATGCAGCTGATAATGAACATACTTTCATATTTTAGTTGTACAATTGTATAAAGTTGACAAAAGGGGAGGGGACATTAAAAATCATGCAGAATGCTTAGAAGTTAACTGGATACTTGAGTTGCAAGCAGACAAGAGTTTAGTTCTTAATGAGGCTGTCCCTTTAAGACCAATATTGAAGTCACTTGTATTTGCCCTGTAGATTTGTAATTAATAATTTTAAATAATGTTATTTTGTTATTTTTGAATTCAATGGACTCCAGGTATGTAATTTCAGTAATATTTTAATAAGTGAATAATATGCTGGACTGTTTTCTAAAAGGTGTAATTTTATCCCGCTATCATAGACACAGTGTAGATGACAATATTTTTTACTTTAAATTATTTGCTAGAAATATTAATTTAAGGTTATTACTTCACAACAGCACTGTGTTATATAACATCTCTACTTTGCATACAACTAGTTGTCATAACCCCCCTTTATCATCCCCAGTTGCACTTTTGTAATGATTATGTGAATTTGATCTTAGAACTGCACAGCAATATGTCCCCAAGTGTTAGAAATTAAATTTTACTAGGGATGAGCAAGTTACTGTCTGGTCTGGGTGTCATTAGTGAAGACACTATTTCTAATACAATTGGGATCACGCCAGCTCAAAGAGAACAGCCGAGTAGCAGGAACCAATCAGATTATTGCATTTTGCATAATTCGATGCATGGAGTGACGCAAAGGGGTAGAAATTCATACAATGGGTGTAATACGTTATCCCAATGGTTAGATGAAGGAAAAGAGTGGCGTGCTGGCTCTAATGGTGTGTCGGAAGGTAACGATTGTAATTTTGGAATATGAACTGAGCAACTAAAGAATTTTGAGGATTTAAGACTCAAATATTGCAAACTACAAATGGAGAACAGTTATCTAAGGGAATGTGTCAGGACTGAGTGTATCCCAAAGGGTTTACGGCTATGGAAATACCCTTCTGGTCTGGTAAGGGATTCCCTTCTGCATGAAGAACTTTTGGAACTATTCAATAAACAAGGATGTGAACTATTAACTGCTTTAATTAAAGATAATGATAGGGAAATGCTTAAACTGGATGAAAATATAAAAACTGTGGATAGTAATTTGCATGATGATTTATTATTTGAATCTAAACAAAATGATTATTTTAAAATATTCAAAAGAATAGATAGTACTGTAAATGAAATTAAATGTAGAAAGAAACTGTAAATGAAATTAAATGTAGAAAGAATTGCAAGTTATTGAGGGATGAGAGGGAATATGGGGAAGGGAGGGCCTACCCCTACCCTCCTGAGACAGAATGGATATCAGAGGGAAGAGAACCAGGATGTACAAGGTGAAATACGCAACACACAAGAGGATAGTATGACTAATGAGTTTAATCCTAACCCTTTAGAATACTCCCCTCTGAGGATGTCTGAGCAGCTGAAGAATCAGAGGAGGGAAGAGGGATATGGCTCTTACAGCAACAACAATTATCACCCCTACAATAACAACAGGAATAACTGGGGGAAAGGAAGGGGGAAAGCTCCATACAGGAGATTTTAATGGATGAGTCACCAGTATTTAACATCATTACTAACAAATATGAGGACTTTAAAATATATAACTGTAGCAGTTTGGATATTGATGAAAAGGTGGCACATTTATTTGAGAAAGGTCTGTCTTTCGTGCCCAATAAAGATGCAACTATAGATGAAGCATTGATAAATTTAAAACTTTTCACTAGAAAAATAAATTTTGATTTTTTATTTTAAGGGCACAACACAGATACAACAAAATGTAAATATATGTAAGAAGACAAGTGTTTTTAACCCCCCCTTTACATCCCAGTGTACAAATGTATGAGAAGATGTGCAAGAATGATATTAGGGCTATGTTAAAGAATAGAAGGAAAACGACCTGTGAAAACAACAAGTCTAGAGATGTAATGGAAATATTGAATGGTATCTGCAATAATACTGGAATTAGCAAACCCTGATAAAGGTGGGGGTTTGGTGGTAATGAACATTAATACATATGTGGATAAGATGTTAAGTGTATTGTACACTGATACATATAGTGAAATCAGTATCAATGAAAATAACATTGCATAGAGGAAAGTGGATGTTGCAATGGAGGAATTGGTTCTAAATGGGGAAATTGCAGAGAAAGAATATATGTTTATGCAAATAAAACATCTGAAAATTACCACAATTTTTGGGGTCCTGAAGATCCGCAAAAATCTTCAGGATCCCCCTTTTAGACCAATTGTAGATGCAAGAGCTTCCAAGACCTACTCGATAGCCAGATTTATAGACAGCCAACTGAAGCATGTGCTTAAAGATTGTTCCTGGATTCTAAAAGATTTGTGGGATTTTTTTAAGTAAAATAACTATAAGTATCATGATGAATTAATATTCGTTACTATAGATATAAAAAAATTATTTTTTACAATTCCACAAGACATAGGTATAGATTGGTTTTACTCTTTCTTATGCCATTATACTGACTTGAGACATGATCGTATCTTAACCATAAGGGCTCTTATGGAATTAGTTTTAGAAACAAATATTATTACATTTGAGGAACAACTTTTTAGGCAAACCAAAGGAGTGACTATGGGGGCAACGTGTGCCCCCATTTTTGCAAATATTGTGTTTTCTTTCTGGGAAAAAGAGATTGTATTCAAAAGTGCATTCACTGAAGGGTGGACATTCTATGGTTGTTTTTAAATGACATCATTGCCTTCTGGAAGAAGGGTGAACAAGAATTAACTGATTTTTTTTAAAGTTTATAAGTATGAGCACCAATTACCTGGAATTCACTAGTAATATAACCAAGGAATATGTTAATTATTTAGACATAAGTATAGTTAAAAACCAAGTTAAAAAGGAATTTATGTCCAACATCTTTAGGAAACTAACCTACTCTAATACCCTCCTTCACTTTAAGAGTTGCCACCCCATTTATCAGAAGAAATCTTTGGTCAAGGGACAGGGGGGGGTGCACATAGCTAGGATGGTATCGGAGGAAGATGAATTCAAATGACAGTTAAATGTATTAATAAATATGTTGGTTAAAAGAGATTATCCATTAGGTTTCACAGAAAATATATTTAGTGAAGTTAGAAGGAAAAGGGAACAAGGGCTATTTCGTCCTTATTGGGGAAAAGCCAGGTGATGGAGGAAAGAAATAGACAACAGGATAGAAATAATAATGAGAAATTAGCTATTTGGAAATTTAATAATCAATATTTTGATATTAAAAAGATTTTAATACATAATTGGAGCATTTTTAGGGTAAATCAGGAACAACTAGATTTAGTTGGACTTGCACCTAGAACAATATATAAGAGATTTGAGCCTGAAAAATATTATTGAAAGGAATAGGAATATGAATGGGAGGGGGGGAGGAATGGTTAAATGTGGATTTTGCCTGCAATGTAGGGACATTAAAGAAGGGAAGGAAGTGATAATTCCACATTATGGCAAAATCTGCTTGTATAAAAAGTACGTATGTAGTAGTAAAGCTGTAGTGTATCTGGTGTTATGTTCCGTATGTCCTTGTTTCTATATAGGGAAAACTATTAATACCTTAAGGATACGTGAATATCAACATAATTATGACATCAGTAAAAAGGACATGAAAAATGATTTAGTGGCTCATATTGCATCTCATGAGGGACATAAGTTTAATTTTATGGTCATCGACCAAGCTGTTGTGGGGGAGAGAGGGGCACCTAAATGATTTTTTAGAGCTAAAAGAACTAAGATAGCAGCTGAAAGCGAATGATTCAGAGCATCCTGGGCTGAACAGTGCCATTTCAATTAGCTCAATTTTAAGGTTAAAAGACAATTTTTTATGTAAAATAATTCTAACATAGAGTAATTTGTATACAGAATTTTTTATGAGTAATTACCCCAGAGTTTTCTACATAGATTAGTATTAATGTATGTATTATTCTTTGTATCCATATAATTGGATATAATAATAATTGGCATTTTTGGGCTATGTGATATATTTTATATATATATATATATATATATATGTTTTGTATGGTTCAAATAAGTGGTTGGGGTGACATGTAATATTAGTACTGTATTCACCTTTTTTGGGATTCATGCAATGTAGTACGATGGTTAGATACAATGGGCAGGATTCACGAAGGCTTGCACGGAGTGTAAGAGATGTGCAACACTCCATGCAAGCCTCGCGATCCAGGAACAGCCCTAAGCTCCGTGTAAGAGACCAGCTAAAATGTCTCTTACACGGACTGGGCATGGACATGCTACATACCTGACTTGCATCCGAAAGGTATGCAAATGAGGTATATTAGCGATCCACGAAGCAGAAACCAGTCCGTGTAGGAGACGTTTTAGCTGCAGAAATGTACTCAACTGACAACTGAGTACATTTCTGCAAATTCCACAACGGAGCGATGTCAGCTCCAAATAAATGTTGCATATGACTCAGGCAGCATGCCAATGGCCAAATATGTGGCCATTGGCAAGATAACCCAATGCAAAAATATTAAAAATATAAATTTTTTTTCGGCCGATGTTTAAACCCTGTGCAGCCCCGCGCAAATGGGCTGCGCTGTATAAAACCATAAAAAAGAAGTTTATAAACCCACAAATGTGGGTTTCATGCAATACATGGAATGACAATGCAGGGACCAGCAGACCAAAACCAACATGGCCACCGTGTAGTGGTTGCTAAGGGGGGAAGCTGAGTCTAAGACATGTAACTAAGCATTAGTAGGCAATCTCATGTAAATGAGGGTTCAGATACTGAATCTCACAGTCACATACCAAATGAGCACAGTCTGAGTAGTGTAAGGGATACAAAAGGGGGAGGAATAGAGTAGGAGATAGGTGACATCACAGGGGGGAATGGTAGAAAGAAATGCAGTTCATTGGAGACCAGTGTAACATGACAGATGACAGGCAGAGATCATGGAAAGAGGTGTGTCACTAGATAAGTCATGGAAAGTCAAGAAATGGAAGGTGTACACTGTTACCTACACCAAAGTTTCTTGCTGGCCATGCATGCGCACGTGTGCACGCCAGGAAGCGTGAGTAGGACAGGGTGCACGCGTGTAAGGCAGTGTGAGCATGTGGGAGCATGTTGGGAGATGTTTAACACTGTTTCCACGGGTGTGCATGCGTTTAAACCTGAATAAGTAGATTCTGAACTGTGTAAACACGTGTGTGCGTGTAAGCCACTGTGAGTGTATTTCAGATAGTATGCACTTTGCTCCCCCCTGAGGAAACAGAGAGGAAAAAGGAAGCAACTGAATTAATAGGAAGCTAGCAGGGATAACTGCTGAAGCTAGCAGGTGAAAATAATTAGAAGCAGGCAATTACACAGGCAGAATAGTAGCCCAGCCCAGCACTTAAAACTCTGCAAACAGTAGTGCAGGATGTTTCCATTAAGAGACACTGCAAGACAGGAGTAAGCTAATAGAAGTGAAAACTGAAAAAGCTTCACTCAGAGCAGAAATGTTAGGGGCTGCCATAGCTGTCATAATGAGACATAGGCGACTTGCTGAGGGTGGTGACAATGCAGATGGTGCCAGACAACCCACAGTGAGGAGACGGAGAAGAGTGTACAGGCCCAGGGTCACCTACCACGGGTTACATGAGCTGGAGATAGTAGAGCGCTATAGAGTGGACAGAGAGCTCCTGCAGCAAATTGTTTAGCTGTGCAGGCCACGCCTCACACACAGAACCAACAGAGGGGAACCCATCCCAGTGGAAACCAAGGTATGTGTTGGCCTAAGAATACTAGCAACAGGTACCTTCCAGAGACCAACTGGCGATATGATGGGGATATCACAGGCATCAGCCTCCAGGGTACTATACCAGTTCCTGGATGCCATGTCAGCACATGTTGGTGATCATGTATATTTCCCCAATGCCCGTGAGGTATTGGCCAGCAATATGCGTCTCTTCCAGCAAATAGCAGAATACCCTGAGGTACTGGGTGCAATAGACTGCACGCACATATGCATCAAAGCACCAGCCGTTGAGCAGAGTAGGGCCTACATTAACTGCAAGGGCTTCCCCTCCATCAACTGCCAGATCATGTTTGATGCCCAGGGCATAATAATGAATGTGTGTGCTGGCTGCACCGGGAGTTATCACGATTCCCACATCCGGCATTTGACACAGCTGTACCAGACATTTGCCAATGGGGACATCCCACACGGACACCTAGTGTTGGATGCAGGTTATTCACTGGAGCCGTGGCTGATGACACCCATCAGAAATGCACACACACCTGAACAGGAATGCCATAATGAGGCACACGCACAAACACGTAATGTAATAGAGCGTGTGTTTGGTCTACTCAAGTCACGGTTCTGGTGTCTGGACACATCTGGTGGAGCCTTGTAGTACACACCAACTACATGTACCCAAATTGTCATGGTATGTGTTATGCTACATAATATGATCTTGCGAAAACAGCTGCAGCAGGACCAGCATAGGACTGGGCCAAACAGCCCCCCACCAATGCCAAGGCCATCACAGGCAGAGCGTGACTTGGAGGAGGAACAACCTGAGCCTGCCCCAGTAGGCAGAAGGAGGCGTGCCCAGTATGCCCTGGCCTTGGCAAAGAGGCAATGCATAGCACATACACTGGCTCAGTAGGAACCCTGGGAATGATACCCCTCTCTGACTCACTCATATAGTAATAGGGATGCCTAACATGACACAACCTGCTCTCAAACATGTACAGGGAGTGTAGTATGTGCATCCGACAGAGGCAGCCCTACAGCACCACCTGAGGCATGATTGCAATGTGTTAAGCAATGTAACACCATCTAGTATATGCAAACATGAAGACCCTGCCTAACATCTCACCCTCACCGAGCATGATGTCACACTATGAAGACATGAAGATCAAGTACAATAATTGGCTGAAGTAATGCAGTCAGTCAAAGGGGAGCCAATATGTTACAGGCTGGGAAGATATGCGGAGCTTGACATGATGCACCACCTGCTAGGGGTGGCGTGCACCTATCATGCATGCCCCATGGATACTGGCAAAGGCTGTCAGTACCCACTGCATGCCCTGAGTAGGTAAGTCTCAAAACACATACCCAACCTCATAGGTTCTACAAGGGATAGGAACCTAGATGTAATACTACCCCCTGACAGATGCATAAACAGCAAGATGTGTGCAGTGTAAATGCACACAGTAAGGAGAATGTAGATACCAGTCCTGTAATAGAGAACTGGGCAAGGCTCACATCAGCACCCTAACACTACCAGGTCACACCTCATACTGTGCTGAACAGCCGCAAAACATGGAACAAGCTACAAAAGGAGGGTGACTAGCAAGAAATGGCAAGGATAACCACACCCCCATGTTGGAACCACAACAAGAAGCAGCATGGAATATCCATGGTCAAATACCAATGGCTAAAACTGCCTCGCAGTATATAGCCTGCTGCAGACCACTGTCCTAATACCAGGAACAGCACCTGGCCTATGTTGGAATACATGAATATATCAAGCCCCCCAAACCACATTATATTGCTTGACTGAAAATACCCAGACATACACTGGTAGCATTGTACTAGTACCAACACAGTAGGAGAAAATTACCCAGATTCCATAAACCAAAATGCCCAGGAACAATGTACTACTCCCACAAGAGGGGTAAGCATACTGGATGTGATAATCAGCAACATGTGTACTGGATGGCAAGATGAGACGTGTACCCCTCACTGGTAAGACCAGACCATAGAGTAATCACACTGGATATACACACCCTGACCCCAGTCCCTGGCCAGAATACCACAGTGAAAAACATGTGTAAAGTATAGGTTGCAGCCCTCAAAACCGATGTTGAATCCACAAAAGGCCCTGTGCAAGTGCAGAATATGGGACACACCACAGAACATGATATACAGGCATTCCATGAATACAGCCAGGAATGCTTGGAGTATGCAATCACAAATAACAGCAACACACAATGCCATACATGCAGGCATCTGGCATGCTGGCCTCCAGCCATTACCAAACCATGCAAGAGAATGAGGAAGTTACCACATGATAGTGCAAACATAAATAGGGAAGTAATCACTGACCAGTAGTATGGCAACAACATATGTCTACACATACAATCCACTAAGTCCAGCACAACAAGTATAATCTATGAATCCAGAGGCAATGTGACGCCAGTACCAAGGACACAGACAACCACAACACCCCCCAATAAATACAAACATATGTGATAGATGCATCCATGTAAACAAACCAGAGGTTGAGCTCCAACAACTCAGTACTGTCAACGCTAGTCAGGAGGAGAAGGTAACCACATACACCACAAACCCAGTCCCACATAGACCTACCACAACTGTAAACCAAACACATAAACACAGACAAATATTGCCGGAGGCCTCAATTACAAACACACCACACCAACAGAAGCCTCCAAAGTAGATCATAAGCAACCACAACCTTCAAACATAGCACATGCAACGAATAGTATGCAAAGTTGGTGCGCCAAACAGTCACAGGCCCGAAGGAGAAACAACATGCCTGATACAGTCGTAATAGGTGTCTGTATAGGCAGACACACAGCTGTCCCACACACCAGACTGAACAAGGGAAAGGGTAGAGTAAGCTGCTTGTAGGTTGCCACAAAATGCCACTTAACACAAGTACACAGGTCACCCCAAAGCAAGCAGAAATATGATGCACCCAATGTCCATGCTGGTCTGAATTACCTGAGATGTACCTCCCTGGTCAATATCAAATGAGACATGGATGGTCCCTACGAGTATGTACCCCAGGGCGGGATGACACTGGCTGTTTGCAGCATCCAACCCTCACCAAGAATGATGCCTCAGTACAAACACAGAATGCTCATGTTTAACAGCTGGCACAGTTACAGTTGTCAGTCCAAGAGGGTGTAATGTGTGTCTGCTTGAGATGTCAAGCATGACAAGCCATGCTGCTGTTACAGGGATGGCTGTCAGCTGTTACCCGTGTGCGTCTGGAAACTGGATAAGGCCTATGCCGCCTCCATAGAGCCGTATGTAGGCAAGGCCAAAAAGACTACCCACCACCCTAGAAAACATAAGTGGTAGGAAACATAAGGGTAATGCTGACCAATGCCAGATGTGTAAACTGCAATATGCATGCCCCTGAGGCACTTCCCATTATGGAGAACATTGATGCCTGTCCAGTGACAGAAGCCTGCTGCAGGCCTAGTGATAGCACACCAGCACTACTAGGTTATACCACATACCATGTGTTATGGCCCCAACACCTGCACCAAGACATCAAAGGAGGGGGAGTATCCATATGCAGCACAGACACCCATATAGCCAGGTAACTGACAATGCACAAAGCAGCGGACACCACACATGTGCACATAACTGTAGTCAAAACTGCTGTACAGTCCTTAGCATGCGACAGACCACACTCTTACACACAAGAACCCCACCCAGACATCCGAAGACACTGGACAGTATGAATGTCCCACCAAATACCAGACAAGGTACACAAAGTACCACATAGGTGTCAAACCATTATGTATGCAAGGAGTCATCAGGGACCTAGGGACACAGGTCGACATTAATCTGTCATGTGACAGCCACAATGCCAATGTGGCTATGAAGACTGTTGATACTGGTCACCGTATCATGAAAGGATTCACATCAACATCAACAGAGGTCACTGTGCCACTGTACTGTTCCCTTATCAGACCCATAATCTAGTACAATGACTCATATGGGATGTACCATTCGTGACACCTGCAGCAGTTCGGAAGGCCTCATAGCTACCCCACCAACAGGATAAAGGGTGTGAAATATATGTCATATGCTGCCTGGCTGTGGACACCCCAGCTGACTTCAGTCACACACTGCCTACACAGAGGCATTGTATGTCTGTTGTACCAGGCCATGTCCAACACAGGAGTAATGGACATGCTACACCACAGGAAATCAAAGCCATTGGAGCTGTGAGAGTCACAGATGTCAACCTCAACACATAATGAAATAAGATGTGCTGGAGGGACAGATACATAACCCATAGGCTCCCCACACCCAGAAACAGGATCCCAATCCATGGTAGGCAGAGCCCCTCACTGACACCCCTCAACAGGAATATTGCCAAGTGGATGGATGACCGCACATGTATACTGGGGGTCCCCACTGTGTCATGACCAGAAAGAGGCACAGTGAAGAACCTCATAAATGGCCATAATTGAACATAGCAAGGGGTGGCGAAAGACACACACACTCTAGCTAGGCTTACTAATGGCCTAGGGTTTCTAGCCTACTATGAACCCATGAACCTATGAAGATACAAAACGTACAGGACACTATGGATAATCACAAGGCATACCCAACTGATGGTAGGAACCATGTTGGGCATCCACAGATATGCTCCGAATCACACAGATATTACAAACAACATACCAAACACACACACATATTGCTAACATACAACCTGTCAGGTGCAGTGCAAACAACCCCCCCCCCGAGTGCAAAACACCTATCCCAGCAGATGGTCCCCTGACATTGCAGATGCTGAGGTAACAGCCATCATCTGCAAAGCAGAACACATAGCAGCAAATGTATGTGATGGTGTCCTGTGCTGAGGCCAACATGGACCCCAAGAGTAATGGAATGCAAAATCACACTACTGCCAATGTCAGCCTTACCACAGGATATGTACCCAAAGAGCAGTGTAGAACAACAGTGGTCCATCACAACAAAGGTGTTGCCTGAATGGATACTCCAAGCTACCACCCCAGGATCCTGACAAGCTTGTTCTGCACAGCTATGGAAAGGATCAGTATGTACCGCAGACAGAAGGCTAATGTGGACCTACTGATACTGGACCCTACACACTGTGGCTGCTGTAACTGCAGAACTGGCCGCTAAACATGTCTGACCCATTTGAAGCAGTCATTAATGTCATTGATGAGGGCTATGTGGTCCACACAGCGTAGCTGGACCGTGCACATGCTTCTAGACAATACCGTATGTGTTCAGTATGGATATGTTCACCAGCTTAAATATATACCCCTATGTCAGTAGAGGGGTTGCAAAGCAGACCGAGGACAGAACTGACATGGTCAGACATGCCGCATCCATGTCAGACTACAAAGCGGATATGAGTGGCATCCCACAAGGCCTGGTCTTGGCCCCCCCACCCCCCATTCTGTATACATGTCCCATAGGTATAGGCCAACATGGAAGGACTGTGACTGAGCATGTATACAGAGGAGTACAAACAGCCCACCATATCCGACCCCCAGCTGACACAAGCAACCCACAAAAGGGCCATCTACAAACTGACAACTGTAGCCATAGCTATGTCAGCAAGCTAATCGCAGAACTGTGTATAGACAACCACCGTGGATATACAGTAAGTGCCCACAAATTACCACACAGGTGTTAACCCATGAGGTACCTAACATGTAATGTGAGACCTGGGTACAAAAGGTGATAAATATCCTGCACTGGACAAACATGTGTCTGTAGTGTTCACAGAAACATGTACCATATACCCACCCAAACATGAAGGCTGGCAGATGTAGATAAGGGGAACTCACTCTGGCTCTGCAGCCATCCTCCGTCAGCATCACAACTAACTACAATAGCCCCTGTGGGATACACCGCAGCAGACACCTCTATCAACTGTAAAGTCCACAACAGTACCCCACCAGGGGTAGCAAAGAGCATGAACAGATGCCATGTGTTGCCTGAGTAAACAAACTGCAGCCCCACACACCGCCATCCTTCCCAGCTACAGGAAAGTTGTGCCTGATGTATGAAGCCATGTCCAACCTGGAATGAATGAACATGTTGCACCTTGTACAATCTGAATGGCAGTGAGCTATGCACATGAGAGACCTGAACCCCAGCACTGACATACATAGGACAAGCTGTTCAGAATGATCCATAACACAGAAGGCACCCCCACACTTCAGTAAACTCCTGGTACAGGTCAGCTAGAGTGCCACATATCGACACCCCTCAAGAGGCATCCTGATGAGTGTATGGGAGATGGTAGGCTACCCTGGGTATCACAGTTATGTTAGAGGTAGACAGAGGCACAGTATACCAACCATGACATATGTAATGGCAAACTCCAGTTACAATGTGTGTCGAAGGACAAACACACCCTGTGACTACCATCAGAAATGGCCTACGGAACATCGCTAGTGTTTGCCAATGTCCACCTATGTTGTGGAATACACTAGCAATGTTGGACGAGCCTGGTGTAGGTAGTCCATATCTGAACATATTGCAACATTGTCATATGTGTACAACTGGCCCCTACACAGTCTGTTGTGCTCACTATGAAGATGTCAAGCAGTGATAGGACTAAAGCCCAGGATACTGTCCACTACAGTGAAAGTACCAAACCACTACACTATACGGTACTACAGTGTTAGGTCATTATGAAAGTATGTTGAGAACTGTCTGCAAAGTATCCAATGCAATTCCTGCAGGCACAGTATAATCCCTGTTGTGGCAGACATGAAGCAGTTGGCCAGTTAGTACACAAGACACCCAGCACACAATCATAAACGTGCGATAAGGTCGAAGGTCACACACACCCAAATATGTGGTGGATTTCAGAGTGCAACATATGGAAAGCTCACACTGGGCATGCTCGCACACTTTGATAAATGAGGCATATGTCAGACAACATGCCATGGAAAGGCTGAACTGGGCATGCTCACACACTTAGGCCATATCTCCGTGTAGCAGTTGGCCACACATATCTGGTATTTGTACGTGTCAGTCCAGGAACCAACCACAGCACAGCAATCAGCCCAGTACACACAGTAAATGACCACAGAGACATAAGTGATATAGTGGATCGCCATCATATGCAAACATCTGCCACAGATACACAAGTTGGTCATAGGAACAGGGAATGCTATGGCAATAAAGACCTGCAAACAGTAGAACAGCACAACAAATATTGTGCATCCGACAATTGAACATATGGGTGTAGAGGTCAATACTAGGCTTCTTGCCCCAGGGAATGACAGCTCAGCCAGAGTGTGCTTGGCATCTGCATCCCCAGGATAGTAGGCTACCATGCCACTGTAAAGTAGGTCACAGAAGGCAACATGTCAGGCTAGTGAGCTGTGCCTCTGTCAAGCAGGGGCACCGTGGAGGTCTCAGGGATTGAATGTGCTAAGCCACAGCCATGTTGTTGGTGTGTGCTGTGAGAGGGTTGCGAGGATCTCTGACAGTAGGTGTCCATCAATAACAGACTGAGGGGAGCCCTATCTGCATTCTCTGGACGATTCCACTGTCAACACTGTGTTGTAATGAGTATGTGTGAATGAAGTGCCGTGCTGGAACTGTCCACAGATGTCCTCCCTCTGTGGGCTACAGCTCTGCAATGTATTAGGTCACTCTGTCTGTTGAACGGCGCATATATGGCCGGTGTACAGCTGACAGGTGTCTTGTTGTGGAGCAGTCATGGGTATATGTGGGATAGCATGACCAATGCAAACTGTACACATGCTCATAGGATGCAAGTGTCAAGGATTATGCTGAGTGGCCAGTATAGTCCTCCAGCATGGGTCCTCTGAAGTCATCCAACCCAGTCTACACAAGTGTAGAGTCTGCTTGTGCTAAACACAGTTTGTGTGCAGTGACAACCTTGCCTGGGGGTGGAGATGAGATATGGATGTCCAGGGAAAGGTGGTTATGGTCAGATATCAACAATGGTGGTCTACCTCTGGTGTGGAACAGTGAGTACCCATGTTGCAGATGGACAGGTGCAATATGTATTCACCCATGTGGCTGTGGTGTGTGGTTCTGCCATAGCACATGGACCCACAATTTGTAGTGGCTGTAGGATAAAGTGGTAGAGGCCTGAGTAGTTCTCACACACAATATGCCTGTACCTGATGTTAACAACTGGAATGGTATATGTGAATACCTGCATATCCTGGCACTGTTCCCAGGGAAGCTAAGTGTGTGTCCTGGATGTGGGTGTGGTGTTCTGGACTGGTTGTGTTGTGTGTTACAGGTCCTGTGGTCCCAAAGCATGGTATGGAACATAACCTGCCAGTGCAATGTGCATATCTGACCCTGATGTAGGTGGCTGCAAATGCATATATATGCTATCCCCCACCTGACAGGTAGTACTACATCTACATACCTCTGTGGAAATAAAGATGTCAGCACCCTAGAAATACTACAGGTACAGATCAGATGTCCAGTAATTCGGATAGTGTACTCTGATAATGCGTCTCCCTCAAGTGTCATAATATAGTTAGGTAGGGGTTCGAATCCTGCAAATGCTCAGTGTGTGTGTGTGTGTGGGGTTTGTGTGTATGATAGGAAAATGTCCCTTTTAGCAACTGGGAAAACACACTACAGGATGCACATTCCTTTTACTAAACACTGATGATGTCAGCACCCTATAAGTACAGCAGGAGAAGGAAAACCTCCCAGTAATGTGAATAGCACGCTCTGCTAATGCGTCCGTCTCGAGTGTCATAACATAGTTAGGTTGTGGTTTGAATCCTGCAAATGGCAAGTGTGTGTGTTTGGATGAGAGGGGTTAGTGTGTGTGAGGAAAATGTCCCTTTTGGCAACTGGGAGAACACACTACAGGATGCACACTCCCCTTTCTAAACACAGATGATGTCAGCACCCTATAAGTACAGCAGGAGAAGGGAAGCTTCTCAGTAATGCGAATAGCACGGTCTGTTAATGCGTCTGTCTCGAATGTCATAACATAGTTAGGTAGTGGTTTGAATCCTGCAAGTGTGTGTTTGGATGAAGGGGGTTAGTGTGTGTGAGGGAAATGTCCCATTTGGCAACTGGGAGAACACACCACAGGATGCACACTCCCCTTTCTAAACACAGATGATGTCAGCACCCTATAAATACAGCAGGAGAAGAGAAGTCTCCCAGTAATGCGAATAGCGCGCTCTGCTAATGTGTTTCTCTCGAGTATCGTAATGTAGTTAGGTAGGAGTTTGAAACCTGTAAATGGCATGTGTGTGTGTTTGGATGTGGGGAGTTTGTGTGTGTGCATTTCCGTATGAAAAACATGTTAGTTTTGGCAATCAGGAGATCACTCTACCTGATGCACATTACCCTTTCAAAATACTGATGTTGTCAGCACCCTATAAGTATAGCCAGAGAAGAGGAACTATCTAGTAAACCGAATAGTGCGCTTTGCTAATGCGTCTCTCTCACGTGTCATGACTTAGTTAGGTAGGGGAATGAATCCTGCAAATGGCAAGAGTGCATGTGTCTGGGGGTAGTAGGGGGTGTGTGTAAATGCAAGTGTGAGCGCACAGATCCATTTGGCAAATACTACAATACACCAGATGCTGCATACTCCCCCAGTAAACACAGGGGATGTCACCACACTATCATCACAGCCAAACAGGGCTAGTGGGCTTGTAATGCCAATAGTGTGCTCTGCTACTGTGTCTATTACCATTGTCAGAGTACAGATAGGTATGTTTTGGTAACCCACAACTGTCATGTGTGGTTGTGTCACACAGTATGACCCTGTGTGGGTGTTTGTACATAACAATGCATGCCATTGCCTAAACCAGCAATGGCATTGCACACATGATGTATGTGTGTGACACATACACATAAATACCTGTGACCTGCAGTAGTTACCATGTCTGACACATGCTTTGAGTGGATAAATGGTATTTGCAATGTATACCAATATGACTGTGTCTTACTGTGCAGGGACCGCATGTGGTATGTCCCTATACAGTGTGGGTGTCTATGGTGAAAGACCTACAGCAGGGGATACACATCTGGTCTGGGCCATATAGTGTACATGTAGTCGATGTACAGGTGCTGCATGTTCACACCTGTTGTGGTAGTGGTAACATGTCATTCCACTGCAATTCGGTGACCACATGCTGTGAACCCTTCAACTAGTGTGTTGTAGCTACAGTAATGCTCATGCAGTACGGCCTTATAAACACAGTTCTTGAGACTGTCATATTGCCAGTGTTGTTATGGAGGATAGGTGGTCTTCCTGTGTATGTGAGGGTTGTTTGTGCCAGGCTATGAACCAGATGGCAGTCTGACACACTGTCAGCTGCACATGAGTAGGCCCTGATGGTTTGTGGTGTGCCAACAACCTGGAGGTGTGTGTATCTGTGTTACCTTGGGATACCACCCCCCTATCCATGTGTGTTACATGTGTAGGGGACGACAGGCATGGTATGGGGCATAACCTGTCAGTGATGGGTAACACCTGTGAGCCATGAATCATGAATCTGGTACTGCACAGACATTGCAGTTCACCGTGCTGAGGGCAGTGTCTGGTGCATGCATCTTCCGGTGTACACTGCTGTTGCTGTGTATCAGCACTGTTAGTGTCCTAACCTGTGTGATACCCACGGAGGTCGGTATGTAAACCATGTCCTGCAGCATAAGGCAGTATGTGTGTACCAAGGAGCTTTGCCATTATACATCGGGCCATGGCTGTCACGTGCAAGATGACCCATGCACATCATTGTGGCTTCCCTAGCATGTAAGCACATGTTGACAGCCAGTGGATACCCTATGAATGACAGTGGAGACTGAGCATAATGTAGACATACAACACCCTTCCCACATATAGTGGTAGAATACCTGGTGAGGGTATGTTGGCAACCAACATCAGGCTCATACTGGCCTGTGCCACATGCTGAGAGATCCATTCTATGTTCCCTATCATGTAGTCCAGGGAGGTATGTCTCAGGCAGCCACATTGGCATGGTCAATGAGTGAGTCATATCTGTCCATGCCTCTGACTGACCTGTATGCATGTGTGCTGTGGTGGACCATAGTGCCCCTGAGGGATATCACTGTGACCTTCACCAGATACAGCCTGTTGAGTGGGACCCCAGTGCAGCACACAAGACAAGTACCTGACACATCTGTATCAGGTGTGTTGTGTAGCCCTACAGGCTGTGAGTGTGTGGCACAGGGGATGTGCGTGCCATGTGTGGCATGCGCTCTGTTCTGACGGAACATATGCCTGTGTGCCAGCTGCGGAGGTATGTGATGCCCAGGCAGGCTGCTATTCTGAGTCCCCACATATGCCCCAGTGTGTTCAGCATGCTGTCAGTGTGTGCCAATGTCTGACTGGTATTGCCATCACTGTAATATATTGTATTGATTTATTTATTCATCCTACATTTGTTGACTGGGATAGCCTGACTGGATGCATGTCCATTTCCAGGGGATGCCCGTGGAGACAAGCTACGAGGGTAGCAGATATAGCATTACATAATACTAGCATTACATATTACAAACAGATTATTTACAGAGATTACATAAGTAAGCAAGTCAAACATGTTCCACAGGTTAATGTTAGACCTGAGCACAAGTCAGGATTAAATTAAAATTACACAGTAAAGTGGTTCACAGATTTTACACATTCGAGTTAGCCAGGCTTGATACATTGACATAGCCAGTTAAGTGACAAATGTTGTTTGAGTCTACTGTTAAATTGACCTAAGGTGGACAGTAGGGTAATATCAGCTGGAATTGAGTTCCAGGATCTGCTTACAGGGTTTGCAAAGAGAGAATCACCGGCTGTGTTATTAAACTTGCTAGTCTGAAGTAGTACTTTGTTAGAGGATTGAAGTGGTCTAGGATTGTTATAGGGGGTGATAATATTTGAATTGCAGGAGTATTGTCTGGATTATAGAGGATTTTATAGGCCATATTCAGTTGGTTATACTGTATTAGGCTGGGTATTGCAAGCCAATCAAGCTGATTTAGATTGATGCAATGATGTGTCCTAAAAGGCAGCCCAGTGGCAAACCTGGCAATGTGGTTGTAGCAAATTGAGTGTTTGTTAAGGACAGTCTTGTTCATATTCGAGAGTAGAGGGGATGCATACAGAAGGGTTGAAACAAGGTGTGAGCGAGCTATGGCACCTTTAGCTGGAGGGGCTAGGAAGGCTTTAATTCTGTAAAGTGACCCTAGTTTTCTATTGATGGCTTTGATAATCTGGTTAACATGTATGTCACATTTGAGATTATTGTCTATGATGACACCTAATAGTTTCGGAGATGGGTCGGGGAGATTATTGTGCCATCAGTTGATGTTATGGTAGCGGTGAAAGTGGTAGACCTACGTGTTGGTGAAATAACAGCAGTTTAGTTTGATTGGGATTTAGGATCAGACGATGTTCAGAAAGCCAGTTTGCTATTGTATTAAAGGTGGTCTGGGTAGCTGACCATAACTCTACTGGAGATGTGGCTGAGCAGATCAGAGTAGAGTATTCAGCATATTCGATACAGCTGACTTTTGGGATGACAGTATAAAGGTTGTTAATGAAGATGGAGAACAGCAAGGGCCCTAGTATAGAGCCTTGTGGTACTCTGAGGGTGTTAGGTAGAAGGTTAGAGAGTTTGTTCTGCCAGAGGCCAGCCTGCTGTCGACCATGCAGGTAGGATTGAAACCATTGGAAGGCTCCAGTATCTAGACAGTCTTTGCAGGGTGTGGAGTACAAGTTGGTGATCAACCATATCGTATGCCTTTGAAATATCCAAAAAGAGGGCTGCGGATATATAATTATTGTTGCAAGAATGGCTTATGGTGTTAGTAAAGGCTATGAGGCCTGACGTACTGCTGTGATGAGGACGTAAGCCATGCTGAGCGTCTGCCATAATGCGAGTTTGGATTAGGTGATGCATGACTTGTCTATGACGAAAGTTTCCATAATCTTTGCAAGTGGAGAGAGTATAGCTATTGGCCTATAATTGGAGACTTCAGTAGAGCTGTCTCCTTTGTGAAGTGGGATTACATATGACATTTTCCAGATGGTGGGAAAGTTAGATTCTAACATGGTTCCTTTGATTAACTTTGAGACGGGGTAAGCAATAGCATCATCTGGTTTTGATAGGTACTCGGCAGGGAGTTGATCAGCAGAAAGTGTAGTGGATTTCACTGTTACAATCAAGGTACGGAGAAGTGAAGTGGCGACTGGTTGGCAGCTGGACGCAAGTAGTTTTCTAGGGGGTGCTACTTTCAGGACCAGGGGAGCTAGGAGGTAGATGGCTAGCTAGGGCCTGAATTGTCTCAGTAAAGAACTGGTCAAAACTATCAGGAACATCTTCAGGGGTATTATCAATAGTAGCAGCAGGGATTGGGGTTGACGTTTGTCCAGGACGTAGTATATATGACATGCCACCTGACAGGGTATGGCATTACTGGGTTCAGAGAGACCAGTCCCCAGATTGGCTGTGTGGTGGCATCCCACACATGTGTTGTACGTTCCTGGCCAAGGGTGATGGCTGACTGCATACATGTGGCAGCTGTGACAATGACACATGCCTCACATAAACTACAACTGGACCATAGAGGCGATTCACAGGTTACCTTTGCACATGCTACCCTAGTAGTGTGATTGCCATGGTGAGTACCAACACATAGGACCAATGGAGAACAACATACTGAAAGTGTGTATGTGTGGGTGTACCGCTACTGTTTCATAGCACTGACATATATGACTGCACACGTGGGTAAATGCCAGGTAAGACGTGTGCAATGTGTCACAGGCAACGTACATGTGTACAGGACAGACAGTGACGTTCTGTCATGTGTAAAGTTGACATACATATCGTACGCTATGCAGATGTCACTAGAAGTCTACAGAAGCACTGTAACTCTGCATTGCAGGTGTAAGCAGTGTTCCAGGGGACACCAAGCGAACATGCATGCAAACAAAGCTACAGTAAACAGGGCTGGAAGTAGTGCATTATACAACAAAGAAGGGGTAACACTAACAGTAAGTAACAATGCAAATATGTAGGCACTATCAACATGTACCCAGGAATACGCAGCGCAGATGCCCATGGTAAAACTGATATTATTTCATACTTATTTGTGATTTGGATTACATTGGTACTGCACACATATCTGCATGCGCGAACATCCACATGGCATAGTTGTTGTGGGCAACTTGACACCATTACTGTACATGTCCACCATTGCATATCACTACTTGCGTTAGCTTTCCCCCTGTGCTACCCATGTATGTGGCTATCTGTTGACAACCTTACCACCGGCATTCAATTATGTGCAGCTGTTATACTGTGGTATGTACTATGGTTGCAGATAACAATTCAGGACATTCATACAGTTACTGCAACAGGCATGCTGGGATAAACACACAGTCATAGCAGCACACTGTACTGTTACCAACATGATACTACTAATACACTTCTATGTAGTCACCCTGTGCATCAGCAATGTGTTTACCTGTTCCCGCAATGATGTTGGAGATTGCAGGAGGTGGCACAGTGTCATCATATGCACAGGGTGTGGATTAGGTATGCCTGAGTCAGCCACTGATACCACCAATTGACATGTGTGTGTATGTGTGTTGGTGAGGGGCAGCAGTACAGGGTGGGGCAGTGTTGGTGCAGTGTGTGCGTGTATGTGGTTGCCCTAGGTGTTAACATTTCGCATGTGTGTATGCACGCACACAGTTCCACCTCATGGCTGCCATATACAGGGGTTTGTGGACAGCCACAGACTGCACCTGGCAGGCCATACAGATCAGTGTCTGTGTGCACGGACATGGTACCTGTGCCTGGCAGGGGTGCTACGGACCGTATCCAGTACAAAGCCAGACTGGGTACTGTCATCAGAAGCGGGAGTGTGTTGACTGGACACAAGTCCCTGTTGGGACTATCCAGAGCCACGTGCACATGGTCTCCTGGGGCGTTTCGATGACAGCATAGACCCAGCATTGCTGGGGCTGCTGCTGGCACTATGGGGGCGTGCGCGAGCCTGTTGTCATCCGCGCCGACTGCCAGCTGCTGCTGCTGCCGGCATACAGCCACGTTGACGCCGCAAACGCCCACCATTGCCCTGGCTCATGGACATCTGGTTGTGGAACTGCTGTAATATGTCCCCACAACGTCTGTCTATGACATCGGTGAAGTTACGGATAGCATCCGCAATGTCACGCATACTGTCTGTCATGGCTGTGCGACATGCTCTCAGCTCCCTCAGACCTTGTCTGGTGTACCTTTCCATATGTGACTGTGCCTGTATGACAGTCCGAAACATAGCTGAGGTTGACAGACCTCTTTGGGCACATCAGCCAGAGGCAGTACGCCCACGGATGCTCCCACGAGAACCCATGGGCAACTGTCTGTGTGGTACCATCGGAGGACCCTGCCCATGGCTGCTGTGTGGGGATGCATGTGCCACAGGTACCACATTACCCTGGTATATGCCCACTGTATCCTGTCCATCACCTAGGGACAATGGTGACAAAGGATGTACAGGCAGGATGACTGTGTGCAATGATGGGGTTGACAGCTGTGTACTGTCAATTGGCTGACCGATGGCAGACCCTGACACACCTTCCTGTACCATCACACAAATATCATCATTACCAGTAGCCGTGGCACAGGATTCAGGTTCCCTGCTGCAGGTTACCAGAGCAGCCCCAGAACCTGTGGGATGAAGACAGGAAACACAGTTTACAGTCTCCAGACATTGTTACCAGTGATGCACTTATACACACATGCACACATGGACACATGCACACAGGCACATATGCACACATGCACACAGGCACACATGCAGACATGCACACGTGGACACATGCACACGTGGACACATGCACACATGCACGCGTGGACACATGCACACATGGACACATGCACACATGCACACATGCACATGTGGTCAGATGCACACATGGGCACATGCACACATGCACACATGGTCATGTGTACACATGCACACATGCACACATGGACACAGGCACACATGCACAGATGCACACGTGGACACAGACACACCTGCACACATGCACACATGCACACATGGGCACAGGCACACCTGTACACATGCACACATGCACACCCTGCAGTATACACAAAGAGCACTACTGAGTTACACTACTGTTACTAGCATTATCAGGACTATTATAGGTTATGTTAAACACACTCACCAGCATGGATGGCCTGTCTTGCTGTAACCCTGGAGGGACCTGCAGAAATGATGAGATTAATGTCAGTGGGCACAACTGTGCCATTGATATTGCATATGATACAGTGTACAGAACAGTCAGGTGTACATATGGCATATTACCTGCACGCTCCATGTCGTGCTGCTGTGTGGAACCAGCCTCCATCATAATGTTGGTGTACTGCTGTTGGTGTTCTGGGGCTGGAGCCACAACACTTAGGAGTAGCGGAGCCACAACACTTAGGAGTAGCCCCTCCAGTCTGGTGAGTGGGGGATGTGTGGCCACCCCACCTCCTGTGGCGACCTATTGCCTGTGGATATCTGATGCACGCTGCTGGAAACTTTGGATTAAATCACTGCAGTGATGTCGTACCTGCTCATATGTCCTGTTATGCGTGCCAATATCATTTACCCTACGGACAAGGTCTTGCCACAGTGCGGCCCTCTCCTGCTGATTCTGACTGGTGCGGGAAAACAGGATGTCATACTCCCGCACCAGGCTCTGGTGGATCTCCTCATCTTCCGCCACAGAGTAGGCAGGGTTACGCTGTTGCGCCATCTCCCTGGAAAAAAACACAAACAGGATATCAGCAGACCATGTCAGCAGTATATGGCACACATACTATACATGATACTCATGTGTAGTGGTATACTACTACTCCCATATGTTGCATGTGTGTGTGTGTCGTGGTGGATATACAGGTACATGGCCAGATATCAGTGCTCAGCCAACACCTGTGCAACAATACCTGCCACATTCCACACAACATAGTAGCATGCCCCATCGGTCAGCACACACTGACAGGTGCAATGCACAACCTCACTCTGGGGGTTCATCCCAAGGTACTGTATGTGGGACACCGTCCACTACTGTAATGTGGACAGACGTTACTCGGCCTGGATATACATATCCCACCACCACCACCAGCACAGTAGACTACTTTGATATGTATGTGATTAGACAGTTATTCACTTGCTGGGACCGAGATGGTATCCATGCAGCACACTGGGCCAGTGGAAGCCACAAGCCACACTGCTGACCCCTTTGCAAATGCTTACCACGGACATGCCACGGATTGCATGGAACTTGCACACACATTTCTAACCCAGACCCTATGCACAAAGGTTAGGCATCCTGTCTGGTGGACCCCAGACAGAGGCAGATTGTATAACAATAGCAGGAGGCTACTGCAGGACAGATCACATTCACATTAAGGGAAGGCATCTGTGGTCAGCACTGGTACTACGCTATGGTCCGTCATAACAATGGCCACGGCCTACTCTGGGAGGGAAATGGACACAAACACTATAGATGACCACAAGGCCTTCTTCAGTTATGTTACACATATGGACCACATGCCTCAGATATGCTCTGTGTTAATCCTCACCTACTTAACATTCACCAAACACACGGATATTGGCAACAATCTTGCAGACATGTTCGGTGCACGTATCCCCCCTCCTTCTCCCCCACCTTTAAAATATTTATCCCAGCTGGATGTAACCTCCCTATCATTTCACATGTCCAGGTGAGGGCCGCCCTCAGCAGAGAAGAACACACAGCATCACTGTGACCTCATGGTACCCCTGGATGTGTGCTACCAGCACTCCGAGAGGACATACAACCGCATATAACACTGATAGTTTATCTTGGCCGTACTACAGGATATGTACCTGGACAGTGGCATACAGCAACAGTGGTCCCACACCACTAAGGGGGCACTTCGACTGACCCTGGGAATTACCACATCATATGCATAACGAGCCTGGTCTGCTAAGCTATGGAATTATGCAGTATGGGATGCATATGCAGTGACATCGGGTACCTGCAGACACTTGTTCCCAGCAGTGTGCCTTTGTAATGGGCTGATCCTGACTTTTGAACCTGGCTGACCTTTCAAAGCAGTCACTACAGCCATTGCTGGGCCAACGCACAGACAACTGCTGCCAGGATCATGGCCTAAGACTGATTGACATGTAATGTATGGTCATCCCCTTTTGGTGGAACTACGTACACACAACATATCACATGGACTTACCTATGGATACAGACCTATGACACATTTGGAGGGTTCACAGTATGCACACTATTAACCTGCTACTTTGCATTACCTCTATTTGTCGCAGCTGGTTGCGTTACCACAGCTTCTGCTTGCTGCTGCTACTGTCAGTGCTGACAGCTTCAGGTGACAGAGTCACAGTGTCTGCTTTTTATTTATTTATTTATTTTTGCTCTCTCTCTCTCTCTCTCTCTCTCTCTCTTGCTCTCTCTCACTTCTCGCTCTCCCTCTGTCTGCTTACAGACAATGCAATGAATGTATTGCATGTGGGGAGTGTTAGCACTGGATGCTTTTGTAGGTATCTGCATAGGTCCATGTGATGGCCTCTGCACCAATTGTAAGCCAGTATTTGCTAATTGCATACAGCCAGTTGTGTACTGATTGCAGTTCTCACTGTGATTTCAGGTCAGTGCTATAAAAGGGTATGTGGGATAGGCGTTGCCCTTTCAGATTGTGAGGGCGGGGCCATGCTGGTATGCTGTGGACAGTGTTCTGTGAGTGTAAAGGTTAGTATCTCTCTCATGATTCAGGCTGTGTTGTATATTCACAATTCTCCATTCCTCTTTCATGTTCCCTGTAGCAAGTGTGTATGCACATTGACTCCTACAACTATATATAGATATATATTTATATATATATATATGTACATATGCATACATATATCTATGTACTTTAACTGACCTTATTATCTACAAGCTGCCAACTAGCATGGCTGTTTCTGTTCACACACTACTATTATGGAAATCCAGTAGTTTTGACAGTAATTTTAAATGACATGCTTTGTGTACTACACATCCTATATTCCCTTTACATTCATCCCTACTATTACATGTTATATTTATTTTAGCACAATGTTTTTGTATAAGAGTCAAGGCTTAGTGGTAGGTCGTACAGACTAGTGTTTCCAAGGTCCTGGGTTTGGGACTGACAGTGGGATTTTATTTTGCTTTTGAACTGAGTACAGGACCTGTAAATCAATGTGACTAAGGCACTTTTAAGCAGTTGTAACCGGGTTAGCGCTGGTTTGTGCGGAGCTCACGCATGTGCACTGGCGGTTAGCTCCACGCACACAAGTGCACACCCGCTTACAACCGCTTAACGGTGCTTACTCTGGCACACACCCGCGCTATTTTCTTTGAAAGAAAAGAAAAAGGGGAGACAGAAAAGTGGTGAAAAAGGGGTCACAAAGAGGGTAAGACAGTAGGGAAACAAGCTTGGGATGTGCAGGAGGGATGTAGGTAAGGCCCATAGCTGCCCATTTCTTCATCAGCAACAGCTGTGCATATGTATGTAATTTGGTGTGACATTTGAAACCTTCCACCCCTGAGAGAGGTGTTAGGACAACAATAATACTTGTTGTACAGCCAATTGTAATTGATAGGTTCCATGTCCTGTAGACATGTGTGTGGAATGGGCAGCTATGTATGGGGCGTAATTTTTTTGTGGGTACAGAGTGCCTTTTTTTTTTTTTTCAGGTGAGAGTGGTATGTCAGGTGAAGGAAGTCGGTACAGCTGGGGAGGTAGGTTGGGTAGGTAAACAGACAAGACAAACAAGACGCATACAGGGGCGGTGTATGACACGTGTGGGGGGGGTTACACAATTGACGGGGGCGGAGGTTTGGATATCCAGAGCCCATTAGCCCACATATGGCAACAGTGGAACTGATATCCCCACCCATAGGCAGTTACCACTGTTCCTTCTCTGCCCAGGACGAGGCTGTGCTAGGGGCTGTGTAGGCGGGGCAACAGGCATGCCCGTTAGTTGCACCACCCGTGCCTCGAGCTGGCGTAGGGGCTCAAGAACAGAGTCCCGAATCTCCCTACGCACCATAGTCCGGACGCTACGGAGGGTTAGTGCTGGTTCTCCTCCGGCCACACTTGCAGAGGAGGGGTGAGCCCCATCCCCTGCAGCACTTCCACCCACAGGTGGCACAGGGCCACCGGAGGAGGGTCCGGACTCGGCACTAGTGCCAGGGGCACTCGCCAGCTGAGGTGGGAGAGGTGAGTCCGCTGGAACCCGCCTTCCCTGTTGTCCTATGTTTTGCATTATGTCATGACAGTTTGGGTTAGTGACATATAATACCATTCACAATTAGTTGTAACAGCATGCATTAGTATTCCCATTAACCAAACACCCAGATATTCACACCATTGAACAGCGTGCATAACACATGCATAATTTGAACAGAAATACACAGTCCAACAACATGCAGGGTTAATTGATGGCAACAGGCCATCAGGTGCGGATGTATGAACAGGGCAGATGCATCAACGGACATGCAGATATATATGACCCAACAGGACAAATGTCCAGGGGTGTTAATTGTGATTACACATACCATTTTCACGTGGAATGGGTTATATGTGGTTATAGGGTGGGGTAAAGAAAGTAATATTAACACCTTCGAATAACAATACATATGATGTACATTTCTAATAGCTACAGTTATACACACACTACTGTTCTAACTGCAGTTTCCTATATGATAACTATTTCAACTTGGTGATAGGACTGTTACTGCAACATCAATATACATTTTAGTGTTCTTCATACACATTCATATCTAGCTTTGTTCAGCTACCTCATCCTGCTACATTTGCTTTATATAGCTGTAGACAAGTGTGGATGTTTGGTATATCAGACAATCATCCTATCTGCATATTTCAGACTGAGAGCAACATATCCAGATTTTGGGATACACATTCCACATGCAGCAACACTTTGAACAGATTTCGCTGTTTGATTTTGACTCTCACATGCATTTCATTCTGTCTTGACTGCAGTATACTTTATTCAGGGGTTATTACTACTGTATTGCTGGATTCATGACACTTTCTCACACTCTCTCACTTGCTTTCATTTCACTATTCAGGATGGTACTTACTTCTAGGCTTTATTGACATGTTTTACCTGTGGTTATTACAATCCTTTCCAGTAGTCTCACTTCTGTCATGTTTCAGTATTTCCACAGGGATATATTTCACACATGTGATTTCATCATCTTCTGCAGCTATACTTTTCAGCCTGCTGCAGGTTGTGTACTATTTTCTTACAGGTAGGGCATTTTTATTTCAGAATATATGTCAGACAGTTTCATTTTTCTGTTTAACTTACAGGCTGAAACACACTTTTGTAATCAAGCAAGACTTGCAGACACTTTCACACTGTTACTTGCAGATTTTAGTCCTTACTGACTACACTGCACTCTTTTGCTGACTGTCATACTTTTATATTTCTTTACGGTTACTGGTAGTGGATTACTGACCTACCTGGTGGTGCAACCACACCAGCCTATCGCCATAGGCTCTACGGTTCGCAGAACGGACACCTGCAGCTGTAATATAAATGAAGTAATATTGGAATACACATCTTCATAATATCAGCTAGTTTAATTTCTTACATACATAATTAAATGTTACTTACTCAGTAGTGGGGTGTTGGGTGTTTGCCGGGCCTCCTGGATCCAAAGGTTCAGTTGGTCCTGCTTGCATCTCTTCAGGTCTGCATGGTGGTGACGGACCTGCTCACCAGTCCTTGGAATCCCTGTGGCACTGGTGAGATCATGAGCCAACCGGTCCCACGCCTCAGCCCTGTATGCTCCCCAGAGGACCTGGCCCTGCATGAGTTGGGCCTCATGATTATGGAATAGGAGCCAGACCATGTACCTGGACTCCTCAACACCCCACCTCTGTGCTCGGAAGCAACTACCCTCTCCTACTCCTGTCATTCTGCCTGCAGGTCAGTTCTACAATCGTTTATGTTGTGTATTCCCGCCTATGGGGCTTATATAGTCCGTTTTTCCCGCACATATCTATGATTGGCCATTTTGGAATTGTATCATCTTCAGTAAACCTGCATTGTCATGCTGTAGTTTGTATTCATTCCTATATATTAGCTATTATTGCATTAGTATGTACTGCTGTCATGGCTTAGTGGTTCTGTACATTGACTATGGTGTATAGTATCCTGGGTTCGAACCTGGCCACTGCTTTGTATTTTTCATGACTGTCTACACATGCTGAGGGGTGTGTCTGTGTAAAGGCAGTTTTGATACGGCTTGCTCAACGTTGCCCGTCGGTTAGCTTGTTTGCACGGTGCGCAGCTCCACGCAAACGGGGTACGCTGCTTTAAGCCTCATTTGGCTATCGGCACGCATATTACGCTCAGCTCAGTTAGGGGCACATAGATTTAGCATGTTATACCACTGCTCAGCTACGGGCACTCATTTTGCACCAGTTAAACCACTGCTCATCTACGGGCAGATGCAATCACTCTGTTAAACTGTAGCTCAGCTATGAGCACATCTGGCATTTTTTATTCTTTTGTTACCTCACATGTCTTCAATATAAATGGGCTATTTCATTACATTTTACATAAATTGTGGTTTTATGTGTACATATTTGTCAGGGACTTGTTTCCTGCTTATTTTGAAAAAAAAAAAAATTGGTGTTTTGGGGGCTCGAACCATGAATGGCTGCTCTTCAGCCAACATCTCTACCACTACGCTATTGCTTCCTGGCTTATTTTGCATATTTAGTTCTTATATGCTTTCCCACTGACTGCTAACTGTAGCTGCGCTACGGGCATGCCCATGCAAACGAGCGCACTCACGGTTAAACATTTTTACAATTTAAAAAAAAATATAAAACATGTTTATTTATATGTTTTCTGTTCATAGTCTGTGGGGGCATGTGTTGTGTTCTGTTTATTCACATTTCCGTGGACTCTGTCGTGGGTGTTTACTTTGGGTACTTTTCCTCTTCTGGGGGCATGTCCGCTTACAGGGCTCGGCCTACGGACACGCCCCCTACTGTCTTACACGGACCGTGTTGGCCTTAAGTGTGATTCAGCATGCTCTCATTAATATGCAGAGCATGCTGACATCACTCCGTTTAACTGCAGCCTCCGTGTATGAGTTATAACTCTTACACGGAGGCTTCGTGAATCCTGCTCAATATGTTTTGATGTTGGAAGTATGGCTTTAAAATTTAAAATAACAAGGAAGTGATGTAATTTTACAAGGCTATTTAAAGGTGGGGTTGTATGCAACATGTATTCTGATGAAGTTTCTAACAGGAAACGAAAGCGCTTAATTAAAGGATTGTGGTGTGGACTCCTGATTCCTATTGATTTTTCATTGTTTGTGTGGGACTGACTTCCTTTATTTGAAAGTAAAAAAAACCTGATCCCCTCATTGTTCAGGATTCCGAAAGTCCATAAATCTGTTTCAGATCCTCCTATGAGACTGATTGTTGCCTCTTGGGGCTCAAAAACAGAGCCCTTTGTGAAATTCATTGATTTGCAACTGAAAGATATTTAACGACAGAGTTCATGTGCTTAAAGATTCTTGGCATTTATTGAAATCTTTAGCTAGTTGTGATTTCAAAGAGAATACTGCCTTCCCTAGTACTGGCAATAAGTATTTATTTTTATCCATTCTCTTTGAAGAGCATGGATTTTTTTAGGGAAGCACTAGCTTTGGGTTCTAAAATCACACACCATTCCATTTATATTCTGTTTATATTAAAGGAAATGGTGTTAAGAAATAACTTTGTCTTGTTTGAGGGGAGATATTTTAAACAATCTAAAGGGGTTGCCATGGGTCCTCTTCTGCCCCTATTTTTTGTTGATATTGTGTTATGGCTGTGGGAAACAAAGTTTATTTTTGAGACAGATTATATAAATCCCATTTATAAATATAACAGGTACCTGGATGATATACTTACTTTATGGGATGATGACCCAAAGAAACCTTCACATTTTATAGAATATACAAATACTACAACCAACTTTTTATTTTTAACACATAACATTGCTGTTGACAGTTTTAACTACCTGGATGTACATTTGTATAAGAACAAACACAAAAAGCGGTTTGAGTCTTCTATTTCTAGAAAACTGACCTATTTGATTAGTTATCTTCATTTTGACAGTGACCACCCTTTTTGGCAGAAAAGGAACCTGGTAAAAGGTCAAATGATTAGACTATCAAGGTTAGTTACTGAAGATGAGTGTTTCTTTAAAGAGCAAGATAACTTGAAGGGAATATTAGACAGAGGAATTATCCCACCTATTTGCTAAATGAACAGGGAACTATAGTTTCAAGGGATAGGAACACTTACTATGCACTATTATTATGTTATCCTGAGTTTCAGCCTAGACTGGTTAATAATGAGTTTGCCATTGGTATGACTTGTATTTTGACTTTTGATCAAAGTTCATCTAACACCTGGACAATTATAGAGAAAATTGGAATGGTGTTTTTGGAGCTTTTGGGTTACAAACAAACTTGATTCAGTACCCAAAATAGTTTAAAGAAGGGGAAAGAACATTAAAATTATGTTTAAAAAAAGTGGTAATGTCAGAGGGGGTTACTGTAAACCAGGAAAAATGAGAAAATGTGGAGCGTGCCAAGAATGCAGATTTATGTGATGCCACAGACATTACTATTGGAAGCTTTAAAAAGTGTTTCCTCTACCTAGTATATAGCAAATTGCTTGTCATGCTCTGCCTTTTATATAGGCAAGACAGAAAATCAACTTAAAAACAAGAATTTACCAACACACTTACACTATAAAGAAGAAAGACAATATTAATTCTTTATTTAGGCATAGTAAGAACTGTCAGAATTTCAAAAAGGTTTTGTGTTTTAGAAAAAGGTGGTTATTAACAAAAGGGAGGGAACTGGTCTTCCTATTTAGAGTATACAGAGACATATTGATAGATTTTATTAAATGCCACGACATTCACAGACATCAGTGACAGAATTTCTATTAGCAATATATCGGCTTTAAAAGCTGATAGAAGATTAAGTTATATTTCCTATGTATTGCTATCCCTTAGCTGGTTTCTGAAAGAAAAAAATAAGTGAATGGTTGAAATATATAACATTTTTTATTTATACATATTCATAGATATGTTTTTAAATTTTGCACATATATATGAACAGTTCTTTAAATGGTATAGCTTTAAAATTGACTGTAAATTGATTGAGCATTGTGATTGGTCAGGCTCTTTTATTTAAACATAAGCTTTCAAAGGTTATGTAATCTAATAAAGTTACATTTTATTTAATAAATAAACAAGAGTGTTTATTCTGTCTGTGGTGGTCCGATGTCTGTTTCCTTTCAGCATAGGTCTTATTAGTTTATATAAACATATATAGTGGTATAAAAAGTGTACACACCCCTGTTAAAATGCCAAGTTTTTGTGATATAAAAAATGAGACCACAATAAATCATTTAAAACTTTTCCCACCTTTAATGTGACCTATAACCTGTACAACTCGATTGAAAAACAAACAAATATGTTAGGGGGAAAAATATAAAAAATAAAAAAATGTACAATAAGCTGGTTGCATAAGTGTCCACACCCTTAAACTAATACTTTGTTGAAGCACCTTTTGATTTAATTACAGCATTCAGTCTTCTTGGGTAGGAGTCTATCAGCATGGCACATCTTGACTTGGCAAAATTTGCCCACACTTCCTTGCAAAAGTGCACCAAATCTGTCAGATTGCGAGGGCATCTCTTGTGCACAACCCTCTTTAGGTCACCCCACAGATTTTCTATTGGATTTAGATCTGAGCTCTGGCTGGGCCATTCCAAAGCTTTAATTTTCTTCTGGTGAAGCCATTCTTTTGTTGATTTGGATATATGCTTGTGGTCATTGTCATGTTGAAAGATGAAATTCCTCTTCATTGTCAGCTTTCTAGCAGATGCATGAATGTTTTGAGCCAAAAGTGACTGGTATTTGGAGCTGTTCATAATTCTCTCCACCTTGACTAAAGCCCCAGTTCCAGCTGAAGAAAAGCAACCTCAGAGCAAGATACTGCCACCACTATGCTTCAGTGTGGGGTTTGTGTTCTTTTGGTGATGCAAAGTGTTGTTTTTGTGCCAAGCATACCTTTCGGAATTGTGGCCAAAAAGTTCAACCTTGGTCTTATCAGACCATAACACATTATCCCACCTGCTTTTGGGAGACTTGATGTATTGTTTTGCAAATTTTAGCCAGGCCAGGATGTTTTTTTTGTGTAAAAAAAAAGGCTTCCATCTTGCAACCCTACCACATAGCCCAGACATAAGGAGAATATGGGAAATCTATGTCACATGTAGTACACAACCAGTACTTGCCAGAAAATCCTGCAGTCCATCAGTGTTGCTGTAGGTCTCTTGGCAGCCTCCCTGACCAGTTTTTATCTTGTCTTTTCATCAATTTTGGAGGGATATCCAGTTCTTGGTAACGTCACTGTTGTCCCATATTTCCTCCACTTTTTGATAACTCTCTTCACTGTGTTCATGGTATATCCAATGCTGTGGACATTTTTTGTACCCTTGTTTTGACTGACACCTTTCAACAATGACATTCCTTTGATGCTTTGTAAGTTCTCTGCGAACCATGTTTTTTGCTGTAGCAGGCAACTGAGTAAATGTCAAGAAAATCCTACTAGGACAGCTGAACCTTTATTTGGGCTTAATCAGAATCCGTTTAATTGATGGCAGGTGTGTACCCAAGAAGACTGAATGCTGTAATTACATCAAAAGCTGCTTAAACAAAGGATTAGTTTAAGGGTGTGCACACACAACAAAGTATTAATTTAAGGGTGTGCACACATGCAACTAGTGTATCATATGTTTTTTATATTTTTTCCCCTAACAGATTTGCTTGTTTTTCAATTGAATTGTACAGGTTATAGGTCACATTAAAGGTGGGAAAAGTTTTGAAATTATTTATTATGGTCTCATTTTTTTTTATACCACAAAAACCTGACATTGTAACAGGGGTGTTTACACTTTATATGTGGGTCTAGGACTATTCACTGAAAGCACATTTCACTGAAACACATTTGACTGTGCACAATTCACTGAAAGCTCAATTCACTGAAAACACTATTCACTGAAACACATTTCACTGAAAGTTATATATGGCCTTTTCCCCACTGTAGTGTGACCCTGGAGTTAGAATATATAGTAAGGGGGCACTGCCCCCCGCATGGGGGGGTGGGGGCGTAGCCCCCCAACTATTTTAAATATTTTGTACTATACACATGGATACTTGCAATTTCATTAAATTACTCTTTTCTAAACATAATATATATCAAAACTATGTGGGGGGCTATGCCTTCCACACCCCCCACTGTGGGGAGTGGTGCCTCCCACACCCCCTTACTATATATTTTAACTCTGGGGTGGCACTACAGTGGGGAAAAGGCCATGTATAACTCTCAGTGAAATGTGTTTCAGTGAATTGTGTTTTCAGTGAATTGTGCTTTCAGTGAATAGTTCTGGACCTATATATATATATATATATATATATATATATATATATATATATATATATATATATATATATATATATATATATTTATACCTATAGACATAGGTATATAGATATATTAAGGGTAATGCATCATGTGACACTGGCATTTACCACCAGTTGTTAGATCAGATATGCTTGTTTATACAAATACAGTATAAGGAGAGAGCGAAGGACTTTTTAATGAATTAAAAACATATTAGAAGAATGTGAATAAAAGTTTTATATGTATGTGTGTATGCATGTATGTATGTATATATTTATATATATGTATACACACACACACACACACACACACATATATATATATATATATATATATATATATATACACACACACACATACACACACACACACACACACACACACATATATATATATATATATATATATATATATATATATATATATATATATATATATATATATATATAGGGTTCCTATTAGAAGAACAAAAGTCCAAACTATTGAACGGCTATATATGCAAAAATGCCGTTCATCGATGTGTTTTTTGTCATATTGTGGTACAGTGAAGATCGGGAAATTTGCCCTTTCCTCACTGTAGTGCGATCTTGGAGTTGGTATATATAATTAGTGGGGGGTGTGGGGCTGGTTTTCAAGTCCGGCATTTTCGCTGTTTACAGCGTTCGATTATATGAACATTTTGTTCATATAATATAGACCCTATATATATATCTACACACATTATACATTTTATATATATATATATATATATATATATATATATATATATATATATATATATATATATATATATATATATATATATATATATATATATATATATATATATATATATATGTGTGTGTCTGTGTGTGTGTGTGTCTGTGTAGCTCTGTTGGTTTGTTTGACAGGGAGTTTGGTTGACATCTGTTTAATCGGCTGCATTTGTTCAAGTATACAGATAGCCGGCAGGTGTGTGAGATTGACAGTCCCCAGCTAGGGTAATGGAAATTATGAAGTCTCGAACATAGCATGTATAATTAGTGAGGAGAGTGGGGACACAGTACCCCACATGGGGTGCAGGCGGTACTTGTCCTCATGCAAAAAACAATGTTTTAATGTCTCACGCACCAAGGTTCCTTGGCACATGTGTGGCAGGAAGTCAATGTTTTCAGCAAAGAGTGGCTTACCTTTAGGTTGTCAATGTTCATGTTAGTCGACCAACTGAAGGCAAATAATATATAATATACAAGTAATATAAAACATATGGAGGGAGCTCATATTTGGTAGCTGTGATTCTGTGAAGCTAAGCTTTTTTATTCCTCTTTTTTCAGAGGTACACAGCATATCGCCATGACTTGGAACTTCCATGTTCATTGTAAAGCAAAAACAGCACCTAGAGGTTCTCAACTGGATTTGAATGTATCCAAATGAAAGGTCCATTGGCATGGACAGGGAGGAATGTGCTGGAACCAGTTACAATCAACAGTGTTTGAATTACAGCAGGAATATGGACAACTTAGAACCATACTGATTCACCAACGTTAAAATTATCTGAGCATAGTCAAAAAGAGGAGATTGATAGCTATGATAATGAGGGATCTAGTGAAGGTAAAAATTATTTGCTGAATATGTGAGTAACATGAACTGAGATGTGAAGCTAACTTGTTTGGTAAAAAACAGTCAGCACCAGTACCATCAAAAGGACTAGGAAGTATAGTAACCAAAAAATTGCTAAGATAGTCCAGAAACTTGAGTTATTGGTACTATGGCACAAGGACCTTCAAGACAAACAGAAAGCGTAATTCAAGTCAAATGGTACAGGGTCCTTTTGTCAGGTTTTAGGCTGGATTTATTCAATTTGCAGGTTGGATTCTGTTCCAGGACTTCTTCCTACAGGGCTGGTTAGCCTAGCCTTAACATGGAGAAATAAAAGTGGAAAGAACAGGCAGCCATGACAAGCAGGCTGTATGGTGAGCCAGAAGTGAGGAAAGGGCATCATCTTTTCATCCTGTGCATTTTCCTCTCCCTTCTATCAGTGGACAGCTAGACTGCACCCCGTTTGGGGGGGGGGGTGTTCAGATTACCAAGTGGAATCCACATCACTGTATATGGGAGGAGTGGTGCCAAGTTGATCAAGCTCATAATGGGGGTGCTGTGTTAAGGTTTGTAAGGCCAAGGTGAATGGGTACTCAAACACCTGTCTAACTGTCAGTAAGAGTAAGAGTTGACTGACCCTTGTTTCCAGGCAGATTATACATCTTAGGCAGTAAATAAGGGGAGCAGAAACCTTACAGCAGGAAGTCCTAGAAGTCAGTTAGGGAAATCTGTTTTAATTTGCTTTGTTTTGTGTCTACATTAATTTATTGATATGTAAGTTTAAATTGCAATTGCCTGGCTTGCTATTGAACTGGATCATGATCTCCCAAAACTATGGGACTTGACTGCTTACATGGTTTGAGCTGGGGAGGGGAAGCTTATATTTGCGCAAACACTTGCATATACTTAACTATGTTTAAGCATCAGTTAAGTCTGATTCATTATTCTTCAAACTGGGAGTTTTCCATAGTCATTGCTAATAGCTGATCATGTCATTTTCAGATTTCTTGTCCTTCCAGGATACCATATGTAACACCAGATTAATATCCGTAGCATGAAATTTCTGAATAATAATTGTAAGTCAGCTTGAAAGGGGCACTTTGATTTCATATTCTAGAAATGCATCTTTGAAAAGAAACAGTCGCAATCAATATAAACCTTGACTAAGCAGATACTTCATATTTTTCAGCTAACACATTGAATACAAGATTATTAAAAGCAAAAACTTAAGTAACTGCAAAGAAAACTAGCAATTGAAAGAAATCAGCACTTAATCATCAAGTTATTTTCCAGTAACAGTTTCCCATTAACTATTCCTTCAAAGGTCAATATTTCATAGATGTTAGCAAAATTTCTGCAAGTGATTGCTAACCTCATTCTATCATTTAGTTCAACAGCTCTCCTGTTGCTAAATTGCCTTTGATTGCATTTTGTACCTGAAACTTACCATCTTCACTCGGGCATTTAATAATCTTTGGTGATTGTTACCTCAGCTGGTGAAGTGGGGTCCCCTATGGCTTCAATTATTCTCTGTGTGACTTGGGACTAAGTCAAATCATTACTGAAGCTACATGTCACAATGTTAAATCTGGCAAACACAACCTCCCGGACTGGCTTTTAGTTAGGACAATAGATTGAATCAGGACATATTAAATAGCATATTATTCTGTTTGTCATCACTTTACAGCTGTATTTTTAAAGCTGTGAGTTTGCTAAACTTCTTCCATGAGTCACAGCTAGCAGAACTTTTCTTAGCATAACTATATTCATTTCTTTTAGAATATCTGGCTTAGCATAAGATGAGATGAAAATGATTATAATACTAACTCAGACCATCAAGTAACCAATTTCCTCATTACTGCTGGGGGAGATGAAAAATATTTGAGGACCCACAGCCCAAAAGATACACAACTGTTCTTTAAAGACTGGCACTATATATCACGGTCATTGGCACTTTATTATAGACTGATTATCATTTTAAGTAGCTAAGTTCTTTTTCATAGAAACATTTCAATATCCCAGCCAAATGTATATAAATACCTGTATGTCTAATGAAATCAATGTATACACTTAAGATATTCCCACAGCATGACTCAGCTTCATAAATCCATAAACTTTACCTGAACTCTCTTGATAGTAACTGCATTTAAATATGCTGAATACTGGCAGCAAAGCAGCAGCAGTGCAATAACCAGTGAAAACTGTGCAAGTAGTGAAACACCAAATACGACTATATAGCAGTAAATTATACCCTTGCCAACAATGTACCATTGCCACATAAAAAAAGTAAAAATAACATTGGCTTAAACAGTAAAGCAAGAACATGTAACAAAACATTTGGTTTATTCAGTTCTGACTCTTTGGCATAGATGACTGTAGCCCTGACTATGACCCATTCTACTCATGTTTGATATGTTTGATTGTAGTGTAGGAGCCTACAAAAGCCTGATATAATGTAAAAATTAGTGTCCGATGTCAGCTCACTTATCCTGAAAGAAAGAAGGCAGTCCATTTTACAGCAATACTGACTCTAATAGGGGTGTAAAAAGTCTATCATGAGACATTATGTGAAGGGGCAGAGGCCATGTTGTGCATTAGTAAGGGAAGGTTGGACAAGAGTAGATGCATATATCTGTATATTTATGTATTTCTATCTATCCATCTATCTATCTATCTATCTGTATCACTCCAGGAAGCATTGATTACAGAAGTCACAGTTACTTGGTGGGGGGTTGGGCTAAAGGATTATGCACCAGCTTCTTCATGTTTATGATTGCTTACATCAACTGAGCAACTCTTAGCACTGGCAGAATCAAATGCACCTATGGCGTCTTGTCCTGGACAGAGAATGAATGCACCTGATGGCACTTGGTGTGGCTCAATAATGAATTGGATGGCTTTTGCCTTAAGGAAATAATGAGTCAATTGTTTATGGGGGGAGGTCTTATGGATTGTCTGCTTTGAGATAAAAAATAAAAGAGAATAGCTTATTCAAGGGCAGCATGGCTTGATGCCAGAATCACTACTTCTTCTAAGTCATGACTTGGTAAAACTGCAATATGATATAAATGTTATCCTTAAAATAATCTTTATTCTAAAGGATGACAGTTTACTTTGGGCCTGACTGAGAGCAGGTACTTAGGAATTTGGTCCTAGTTTAAGATTGTTTATAGACAGGACTTAAACTGAAGTAAGTCACTTACGCTGAGAGCATGTCTTTCAGAATCAGGATAAATTTACTTTGAGAGCAACTCTTTTGGAATCTGGCCCTCCGCTTCCATTTTTGATTGGAGCTCAGCTTGGTTTGGCATCATTTTATGTCACTAGGTACAACTATGCCTTTCTGAACACATGACTTATCCATACATCATGAAAACATTGACAGCACTGAAACGACAGTGCAACTTTCTTCACATTGTAACCAGATTTACTCTGTCAAGTTTGAAAGTCATCAATGAACACCTCAAACCTCTGTACAGTCACCAATCTTTAAATATAAATCAACATTCTGGACTGTCTCTTGCACAAGACATCTGTATAGCAAATAATTTCATCCTCAAAACACAATTAAAAAGGTCCAATCCCTGTTCCCTTTGCAGCACAGTCACAGAATAACATTTCTTTTTCAGTACACTGTTCTCCGACATAATGCATTAACTATCTTGCATCACCATTCATTTAATGGAAATCACAGTACTCATGTTGTAAAGTAAAGCAACCTGTCTTTTTCTGTTACAGGGAGCAAAAGGGGTGTCTGGTAATTCTAAATAAGCACAGTCAATTAGAAAAGAATGTGTGTCTGCATAGATAGTAGGATATGGTTATGGCTCTGATTTGTATATTTTACATCTTCACTATGAGTGTGAGAAATGCACTTTTATTTTATTTTAGTTATACATTTGTTGACTAGGTGAGCACACTGGTCCAAGAACCCTATTCAGGTATGAGTCTAGCCAAGATGGTACTTTTATATTGCCAAAACTGACAGTATTTATACAGATAAGTACAACTTGTATTAGAAGTACATATAAATATACACAGTACATTGCATTAGCATATGTACAAATAAATAATACCATATACTAGTAGGGCTGGTATGGAGAATACATTTCAATAAGGACTAACAAAGAGGTCAAATGAAAAAGTAATGAGAGTGCTAAGGTGCTGATGAACAGTGGTGCTCAGTTAGCTATAAAAGGAGGTTATTTAGTAGAAGTCAACAGGGTACTGAAGGTGAAAAAATGGTGAAGCTGACTGAGTATTATAACAGGAGGTGGAACACAGCAAAGTATACTTTGTAGAGCAATGGTGGGTTGTTCTAGGCGAGGGATAGATGTGAGTAACATCAAAGGGAGAGACTGTAAAACAGATTTAGCTCATGTGTCTTCCATCAAAGCAAAGACACCAGAAGTCATTCTTGTTAAGCTTTTTGAGATAGTTTCTAAATGTTTTAAGAGTACTGTCATCATCATCGTCAACCCCCTTTTTCTCATTTTCTATGTAGGATTGGGGTGTCATGTCAACTGTCACATCTCTCTCTCTCTCTCTCTGTTCAGCGCCAATCTCCTGCCTTCTTTCATACTCACACCTGACTGTCACAGGTCTTTTCTCACACAATCCATCCACCTCTTTGCTGGACACCCTTGTATCTTCTTACCTTCTTTCTGCCTGTCTCAAATCTTCTTCACCAAATTTTCTTCTGCTTTTCTGCACATGTGTTTGAGCCTCTGTAATCTGTTCTCTTTGACCTTTTTGGCAATTGGAGCTACTTTGGCTTCTGCTCTTATGTCCTCATTTCTTTGTCTGTCCCACAGTGCACATCCTACCACCCATCTCAGGTACTTCATCTTCATCACCTCTAGCTTCCTCACCTGTTCTGCGTTTACTGCTCAGGTTTCTGTACCATACAGTAGTAGTACTGGTTGCACCACTGTTTTTATACCTTACTTTTCAGCTTCTTTGCCATTATTCTGTCATATACTACTCCTGACCCTCTGTTCCAGTTAGCTGCATCCCATCTGATCTTATTTTTTGACAACCTCATTCAGACTTCCCTTCTCCTCAACCACCTCTCTCAGAAACATGAAACTGTTAACCTGTTCCACTGTTTTCCTTTCTATCTCAATTCTCTGCTTCTTCTGATTTTCCTCATTTTATGTCATTACAACAGTTTTATCTCATGTGCCTTCAGTTTTGCATTCCATTCCCCTAGCCTTTGCTGAATCTCTTGCTCAGAGTCTGCCTATACTGCCACATCATTTGCATAGAGCAGCTTTGTTGAGCTGCCCTCTCCAAACTGTTTGCTAACATAGTCCGTCACCAGTATGAACAGCAGTGGGCTCAGAGATGAACCTTGGTGCTCACCCACTTCCATTGGGAATCCCTCTATGAGACCGAACACTGTTCGTACTTGAGTCATTGGTTCCTTGTACATAGCCTGCACTGATTCTACTAATGTTTCTGGGACTTCATACCACCGCAGGACTGACCAAATTAGCTTTCTCCAAATCTAGGAATGCCCAGTTGGAATCTTTCCTCATCTCTAGCTTATTCTCAACTATCTGTTTTATTTATTTATTTGTTTATTTAACATTTGTTGACCAGGAAAAACTGACTAGGACAGAGCCTATTTTCACTGGAGGCACAGAGAGAAGTGCTTCAGATGTATGTCTTTGGACTGTGGAAGGAAACCAGAGTACCCGGAGGAAACCCACGCAAATGCAGGGAGAACATGCAAACTCCGCACAATAGGCACCCCAGCCAAGAATCAAACTGGAGAACCTCTTTCTGTGAGTCGACAATGTTAACCGCTGCACAACTGTGCTGCCCATCTGTCTCACTGCAAACATCAGGTCAGTTGTGCTGCACCCTGATCTGAATCCAAACTGCTCATCTCCCATCTTACTTTTTATTACGTTGCATATTCATTTATCAATCACCGTCTCCAGAACTTTCAAGCAATGTTAATGGAATTTGATACTTCTGTACTGCCATCAGTTGTGTGAATGTCTCCTTTGTTCTTGAACACTTGCACTATTATGCTTATTGTCCAGTCATCTGGGATACTCCATTCTCTCCATACTGCTATGAGTACCCTCGGGAGCCATTTCTTCTCTGTGTCACCCAGCATCTTTATCATATCTGCTGTGACCTCACCTGAGCCTACTGCTTTCCCTGACTTCATTTTCTTTAGTGCTGTTCTTACCTCTTCTACAACGGGCTACTCCTCTTCTCTCATCATAGGCTGCGTCCGGAACAGTAGAGCATCTGTGGTGTTTTCTTCACTCCAGAGCTGCTGGAAGTATTCCTTCCACCTGCGTTTAATATCCAGTAGACTGCTGCGAAGGTTATTGCAGGCATCCCTTATGATGGGTGTCTGTGTACCTTCTTTGTCTTTTTGTTTTTGTCTTTCAACTTGATATAATTTTTTTGTGACATCTACTGACTTACTTTCCAGAAGATGGTAGAGTGCCTCCGATGCCTTGATAGTGCTATTGCAACTCCTTTCTTAACTTCTTTGTTAGTCAATTAGTATTCTTTCCTAGACTGGTCCATCTTTTTTATCTCACATTTTTCTGCGTGTCTTTTTTCTTTTTATGACTTCCTGAGTCAGGAGTATTGTCAATTCCTATGTTTTGAGGTATTTTATTCCAGTATTCTGGTGTTACTTTAGACACTTTCCTCTTTGTTAATGGCTTCACCTGTATATAACCCTTCTTTTGACTAAATTAAAAGCTTTTTTAATGTCTCTTAGCTCTGTTCTATTTCCCTATAACTAAACCCTTTCAACTCCAATCCATATAACTTCCTACCATCCTGTTGGTACTTTTTGATGTATATCCTATATTGAATACTATGTGAACAACATTCCTATGACTTCATTCAACTGAATGGATGTCAAATTGACTAAAGCTTTGAATTTAGTTAATATTCGGAATATGTTTGCATCCCCATCAATTAACAAAATAGTCTGCAATTCCCTGGACTTTTCTTTGACTTTTGCCCCTGGGTAGTAGTATTGTAATTACTCTTCCTGCCAAATTAGAGAGCCTCCCTCCATCCAACTCCTTCAAAAACAATCTACCCATCATTTGCAGGACCTCCTTTATCATCATATTCTAAAAAAGAAAATAAATAAATAAATAAAAATAAATAAATAACTAAATAAATCCAGCCACTTCACACACTTGTTTTTCATTCTCAGGTGAACAATTGCATCTTATGTTCTTTTCATGGTACTCACCTCCTCTAATATCCCTGTATCTCTGTTTTTTTTTTTTTTTTACTTTTCCATCACTCACTTCCATTTCCTAAACCAACTTTTGTAGTATTCTTTTATAAGTCCCTCCCCTAACTTTCTTTGCAAATCTTAATAAAATTCCCCAAACATCTACACTATATCTTCTTTCATGTATATCTTATTAGCCTGTTTGGTTTCTATCATTTCTTCCATTAACCCTTTTCTCTGTCAGTTTGCTGTTCTGAAATTATGTATACTCATCCCAATGGGCCCACTGTACCTTTTTACTTTACTGAATTTGAGCTTCCCTCTTGCTTTTATTAATTTAGTCTTAAGTTTAATGTCTTGACGACTGGGTCTTTTTGTTGCTCTCTTTCTGTTTATGATATATTTGTTAATCCTTTCTGAAGCTGTCTTAGCTTTTTCTTCGGCCACTTAAACATCCTTTCCGTTCCCCTTCACCATAACCCCAAGTTCTGCATTTTTCTGTCCTTACACATAAACTTCAGCCCATCCTATCCCTCTTCCAGCTTCTCTGCTATGTCTCCTCTGTCATTCTCAATATCATTTCTATAAAGCAGTGCCATTCTTTAACAAGCTGGCAATGTATTTCCATCTTAACTCCTCCCCTCTCTGATCCTAACTTAGTAGACCAGCAGACCTGGTCATGATCACTAATACAACATTCTGAATCTCTAATCCATAAAGTAACCTTATTAAATTATCAGTTCTCAAACATAATTCCAGCTGACTTGACTGCTTGCATTTGTCCATACAAGAAGTGTTGACTTACTTCTACACTTGCCTAACTCTCAGTTTGTCACTAAGTTGAGAGCTACTTAACCTGTCCTCCAACTTCTTCTGACTTTTCACATGATACTGTTTTCTTTCCAAGTAAATCTACTACAGGTTTCAGCACAATACTAAACTTGAACCTGCTAGAACCCTGCCACTTCTATCCATTTTCAGTCATTTTTACCAACTGACCCACTAAAAATTTTTTGGAACACTGTGCAACTGGTGTCATTAGATTTACACATACAGAGCCAGTGACCCATCAGTCCTTTCTTGTATTACACCATGCCTGTATCCACTTCCTTGCCCAATTGTCTCCCCTGTTCATTACTGAACCTTTTCTCACTAAAGCAACTACACATTTCTCCTCTCATTTTACAAAGTAATTCAGCTTCACCTCAGTGTTCTGATCACTAGCTTCGACATTCCTTGTCTATATACTTTTGTCGACCTGCTGGATAACAATACACACCCTTTCTCTTCAGAAGCAGATTCCCTCTTTCCTTACTCAAAGAATATATCACAGATTGCCAAATGCACTCCATTCTAACTTATTAATTTCAAGTTTCCTTCCTCAAAGCCCCCCCCCCCTCCCACACACATTTCATCTTCAGCCTGTTGCTCTTCCTTGTAGCTTGGCATAACACCCATGGGTATATAGTGTACTAGTGCTCTACATGCTCAGACTGTTTAATAGCTCTTGTCCATTTACATTGTCCATGGATCTTATGACTGTTGCATATCAAGTCCTTCCTTTTCCAGACACAGTTTTCCTAAGCATACCTTTATCTTCTTTCTCTTTATCTGTACCACTATACACTTCCTTGCTCTCCTCTCCTCAGCATTAAACATGCCTAGTATGTTAAACTGCTACACCTATTTCCTACCACCAACAATTCATGCCTTCTTTGATTAGCAGCATGGAAATTGGACAGGCCACAGGAGAAGGATGGTGGATGAGAACGACTGATATTAGCTGTCCCATCCTAGGGTATTGGAGGAGGGAGGCAGCTTAGGTTCACTGCAGTAACCAGTGCTATTATCCTGGCAAAATATGTGCTGCAGAAACAGTATGCAAGTTTGTCAGAAGAATGTTTATGCATGCAAATGTATATACCTTTCTAGAAGGCAGAAATTGCAGAACTTGCAAGGTTGTCATTGGGTAACAGAAAGTTAAGACACAGTCATTGATAACAGTGTAATGCTTCACTAGTGTCCTCAGTCTTCTCATTGTGGGTCATCATGTTGAGCCTGGAGAAACTCAAATGGGTCCAGTAGACCCAGCGAATGATGAGATGAGCTATGGCAGCTGATGGTCAGCTGTGAGGTGAAAAAAATGTCAAACCCCATAAAATTTCAATCATAACTGTGCCATCACACAATCTGATTCATGAACAATCATGTAGGGTTTGTACGAAGGCTACACAATGTTTACATGTTGGAGTGATGAACAGCAGCACTAACTGCATATGCCTGCTGCTCATCATGCTAACACAAATACATGCAAATTTTCGTGGTCAGTAACAGTGTTAGCAGTCAGGAAAATGTGTTGAGCAGCAGAAAAATACATGCAATAAGCAAGCAGGCTTGCCTACAGACAGACCTGTTAAGCATGCTTGCACAGACAACGCTAAGAGCTACATAAGGGAATTAATGTCAGCTGTACCAGGCAGGGAAAGTTTACAGAATGTTGTGTGCACATAAATGAAACATGAATACAGTAATAAGTAAGAGGGGATGTGAAATGGCCAGGGCAACTACAATAAATGGGTTACCGGACAGGAAAAGTACACTGAGGACAATATGCACAGAAGTCAAAGAGATGTATACAGAAATATGTAAAAGGTGAAGGTAAATGTCCAACTTCTAGTAAGATATTTGATGTGAAGGTACTTATGTCACAAAGACAATTTTGTAATAATAAAATTTTGCAATATGTATTGTATGTCAGAATAATTAATGGTGGTCACACGTCCTGACCAAATGTAGGTAAATAAAAGCAGACTTGATACCATAGGATGTGACAGTTACAGAAATTCACATTGTAACAGAGGGGAATTACATGACATATGAATGTCACTGACATGTTAGCTGAGATAAAAGTTTGCAAGGACAGTGCATACATTATGGGATATTTGCATAACATGTATTTCATCAATATACATGTTGGACAATAGGAAAGGCTCAAAAGCTACAATCTCCTTTTGCAAGAATCAAACCCATCCCATCAGTATCAAAACTGACCTGTGTATTTATTTATTTATTATTTATTTTATTTTTATTTTACATTTGTTGACCGGGCTAGTCTAACTGGATACATGTCCATTTTCAGTAGAGGTCCGGGGAGATAAGCTCCAAGATATAACTATGATGTTAACAAGATAACAAAATAAGGAAAACATTAACAAAAACAAAGTCATATTTACAATTCTTATTACTGGTTATCACAGTAAAAAAAAATCAGCAGTGCAGAGTACAGGCATAAGATAGCATGCTTGTACAAAAAAAGATGTTCTAGAGGGAGATAGTGTTGTGGTTAATAAGGAAGGAAAAAATTACAGCTAATGAGATGAAGGGGTAGGAAGAACAAAGTAGCTAGAGACATATAGCTAATCAGGTTTAGTACAGGGGCATAACCAATGTGTTCTGAGGAACACTTTCAATTTGTTTTTGAAACATGATAGTGAAGGAAGTGAGGAGAGTTCACTGGGGAGGAGATTCCAGGCTTTTCCAACAATATTAGAAAAGAGGGAGTCACCAGCCTTGTTGTTTGGTTTAGTGGTATGTACTAGAAGTCTCTGAGAAGTCCTTAAGGATTTCAGGTTTTTATAGGGATTGATGAGTGTGGATAGAATAGGAGTTTTGGAAGGTTTGTAAAGAGTGTTGTGGGCTATAGATAGTTGATGGAATTTAATCAGATTTTGTAGTTCAAGCCATCCCAGCTGTTTTAAATGAATGCAATTGTGGGTTCTAAATGGGTGTCCTGTAGCAAATCTGGCAATGTTATTGTAGGACATTTCCAATTTGCTAAGATTATTTTTAAATAGATTAGTGAAAATGGGAGAGGCATACAGAAGTGAAAATATTAGATGAGTGTGTGTTATAGTGGTTTTTGCTGAAGGTAGGAGGAAAGATTTAATCCTATAGAGAGAGCCTAGTTTTTTTGTTGACAGCTTTTATAGTATTGTTGATATGGATATCAAAGTTTAGATTGTTGTTTATGGTGACACCTAATAGTTTGATGGTAGGTTTGGGGGATATAATAGTTTTATTGGTAAAGATTACTGAGAAATCAAGAGGAGAGGACTTATTGGTGGGAGAGAAGAGGAGGAGTTTAGTCTTTTTGGGGTTTAGGAGAAGGCATCTATGTGTGAACCATTTTTCAACTGTATTAAATACTTGTTGGGTAAGAGATTGAAGTTCAGAAGAGGTGGTAGCTGAGCATATCAGTGTGGAGTTGTCTGCATATTGAATGTATGTGGCTTGGGGGATGGCAAGGTGAATGTCATTGATAAATATGGAAAAAAGTAGAGGTCCTAGGATGGAACCTTGGGGGACACCAAGGTTGACGGGCAGGTGAGAGGAGAGAGACTTGTGCCATAGTACTGCCTGTTGTCTCTTATCAAGGTAGGACAGGAACCACTTTATAGAAGATGTATCTAGTGACAGGGATTCCAGCATTTTGATGAGAATTTGATGATTTACCATGTCGAAAGCTTTAGACAAGTCTATGAATAGTGCTGAAGAAAGGTTGTTAAGATTGCGTTTTTTGTTGATACAATCTGTGAAGGAGAGAAGGACTGTGGTAGTGCTATGTGAAGGTCTGAAGCCATGTTGACAGTTGGAAAGTAAATTATTTTGGGTTAGATGGTCAAGTAATTGTTTATGAATGCATTTTTCCATGATCTTTTCCAAAGGTGAGAGAAGGGCAATGGGGCGGTAGTTGGAGAGTTCAGTGGAGTGTCCGCCTTTATGGAGGGGGATAATATGGGATATTTTCCATAAATTGGGGATATGACTTTTGGCAATAGTTGTATTGATCAGAATAGAAATGGGATAAGCAATAACTTTGGCTGATAGTTGTAGGAATTCAGCGGCTAGTTGGTCTGCTGAGGGTGAACATGGTTTTAGTTTCTGTAAAAGGGTTAGAATATATGCTGTTGGGACAGGTTGAATATGAAAAGTAGGGGGTAAGGTTGATTTATAGGAAGGTAGAGTGAAGTTATTGGGTAATAGTTGACCAGCTAGGGTTTGTATAGCATTAGTAAAAAAGGTATTAAAAGCATTGGCTGTATTCATTGGATTATTGTGGTCAGTGTTTTGAGGGTCGGGAGTAGTAGATTGACCTGGATGAAGTAGCTGGTTAATGCTCGCCCAAAATTTTTGTGGGTTGTTTTGATTAGCTTGTTGGGATTGCAGGTAGTAGTTTCTTTTATCAGATATTATAGCTTTCATGGTTTCATTTCTTAGTTGTCTAAATGTTAGTTGGTCTATTGGGTTTTTAGTCTTCCTCCATTTTGCCCAGAATTTGTTTCTAAGATTTATTTTGTATTTTGTTTCTTTTGAAAGCCATGGAGCAGATTTGGTTTTGAATCTAATTAATCTAGTTGGTGCATGGTGGTTGAGAATGGCAAGGAAGTTATAGTTAAAGTAATTAACGGCTTCATCGAAAAGGAAGGTTAAGTAAGGGAGACCAGTTGCATGCTCTTAGTTCCATTTGGAATAGTTCAGGGTTAAAGTACTTTTTAGATCTGATGTTTTTGACAGATGTTAGAATGGGAGAGGTGATTTTATGTCTGATGATATATGTAAGAAGGTGGTCACTTAAGTCATCAGGGAGGGTTCCTGAGTCATAACTGTGAGGGTGATGGTTTATGAGAACCCAGTCTAATAAGCTAGATTTCTTGTTAGATTTATTTATCCTGGTAGGGGAGGCAATGGTTTGGGAATACCCATATAGGTTAATATTGTTTGTGGGGAGGCTACTGCAGTAGCAGTTCCAGTCAATGTTAGTGTCACCTAGGATGATGGTTTCTTGGGGCATGTTTTGGGAAAGCCAGCAAAGTATGTTTTCCATGGTGGCAGTGTTATTACCGGGTGGTAGATATATACAGATAATATAGATGGCTTTGGAATTGTTAAGATGAAGTTTGGAGATAATGATTTCTGCATTGGAGTCTGTAGGTGGTTTAAAGTTGTTTGTGGTTAATTGTAAGCTAGATTTATATAACATGGCCACACAACCACCTTTTTTGCATACTCGGTCTAGTCTCAGTATATTATATCCAGGTGGGATGATTTCATTGTCTTTGGTTACAGGTTTTAACCAGGTTTCTGTTAGGCAGAGAATATCGAAGGAGTAGATTTCAGTTAGAGCCTGGAGTTGAGATATTTTATTGTTTATGCTATGTATATTGAGATGAGCAATTAGTAGTGAGTTTGATGGTTTAGAGAGGGCATGTGAAGGTGATTCTTTGTGGTTCAGGAGAGAGATAGGAGTTGTTGGTGGGCCTGGGTTAGGGTGGATGTCACCACCCTTTAAAGAGAGTAGTAGAGTTAGATAGTTTGGTCTGGAGAATCTGCAGTATAGAGGTAGGCCTTTCCTGGGGTTCTGATTGTTGTATTTTAAGTGATGTATTCCGTGGAATTTAGGAAGTATATAGTTGGATGAAGATGTTATATTAGCATGAACTGTGTACACCACACAAATAGGCCTACACATGCATGAGGAATATTGCCCTTGAAGAGAATTATGCACTTCACTATTCTAATGGTTATGCATCTCATATGTAGGTGTGTATGGTGGTACAAATGTGGGAGCAGAGTGTGACTTTAGTAATCCCCTTATATAAGGCACCACTGACTAAAAAATGTATTGTGCTGACAGATAAGGAGAGATGCAAAACCAAGTTGACATGCAAAACCAAACTGTGATGCAATGTATTCCCCAAGCTATGCATTGTTAGCATCTGCCATGGAAGGTAGCAATGGGAATTGTGACAAACAAATTAAATTAATTTGTGAATTAAGAAAAGATACCATATAATGAATGTCATATCAGTATGTCAGACTGATGGCAACTAAATCATTATGCTCATGTGTACAGAATTGTAATTAGTCCTATCTCAATGTTCCATGATCAAAAAAGATTCCATTTTATGTCTGTACACATATCACCCATGAAATGTAGTACACTCCTGTATATCAGAGGACTCAATGTATGTGCCAAAGTAGCACTCTCACCATGACATTGGCAGAACAAATATCTACGGCCATGAAATCCAAAGCTATGTTCACATGTGTTCATGCAACATATCAAAGGATAAGACTGACATGATGTAATGGTTGTTTTGTGAAGTCATACAAAATGAAACCTTATGCTACAATTGAGCATCAAGCTGTGCAACTCCTCCAAATACCAATATGGCTATTATTCTCATTTGCCACAGTGGAATTATCACATCTGTTGATCTCCACCAATGTGAAGTCATTCAGTCAGCTGTACTGTGTTTGCCCATAATTTTTATCTTCTACAATTGATGGGGGGGGGCTCCACTACTTTATACGTACAAAATACAATTTGGGGGTGTCTTTCATGCAGAAAATTTAAGGACACAAATGCATATGGTCACTCAGTACTGGTTTGGAACACTTGCCTATGAACTGAGAAAATCAACTCCATAGTGGGATCAATGAATGAGCCACGGTATAAGTGCATCACCAATTATCATATGTGCAGTTATGAGAAAGCATTGCATCATCTGTATGAATCAAGGAATATGTGTCCCTTTAATTACTCTGATGAACCTTGCTGTATGTCAGACAACACTGCCTGATGCTAGGTATACCCAAACACACCTGTATCCCCCTGGTGTTATCATTGTGAGGGTAGAATGACAATTATATACAATGCAGATATAATCCAGTATTGGAAAACAAGCCTTATTCAAGCAACAACATATATTACATAGTGTAATGTCATCAGTCCTGTGGAGGTGATTCACTACAACTGTGATGGAATGACAATCTATTCAAATGACAGCATTGGTCTTCAATACAGTCTTTCCAAAGAAATGTACAATAAACACTTGTAACAGGAAGAAGCATCTACACATGAACATAGTCATTGTGGGTGGCAACACTGTTAACAACATGTACACTGACTGTAAACAGTAACATCAGGATTTTAGCTATATGCCTAATGACAAAGGCTTATGAAGATTTGCTGAAACACAAGCTCAAATACAAATTTATTTGATGGCTGTGACACTGCACATTTCAATGGATGACATAATCATTGTCTATTACTTTAATGTTTCTGATAAAAAGTGGTTACATAGCACACTACATGGATATACCTTACATGTATATGTGTAGTCTATTCTGCACAGTAAGAAGAAGAAGTAACACAGAAAGTCATTCCTGCATTCAAACTCTCTGCCTATCAGCTGACAGCCTCTACACACCAGTATATTATACATACACATCACAGGAGAACTCTGTTTGCATGTAAGCCACACAGCATCTTTGAAAGGATGACATCAGCTGTGTCATGCAAAGGAGATGTGTGTGCGTGTGTGTGTGTGTGTGTGTGTGTGTCTGCATGCATGCGTGTGTGTGCAGAAATGACTTCTACAGCCATGTGGATTTCTAAATGTTGTAAATAGTAAGAGGTATAACACACTCCTGTAGTATCCATTTCATTAACACACACACACACACACACACACACACACACACACACACACACACACACACACACACACACAAAATCAGGACAGCCTCATTGTTGTATTTGAATTCCCTACTGACTAGCACAATCTACACATAAGTGTAATATATGCATGCACCACAACAGAGGCCTGACTTTAGTAGTGAGAGAGTGCATTATTGAAATGAAGACCTTACCAGTGTGTTTCAAGACAGTAAGCATTTGTGGACAGAGTGAAAAGGTGATGTGGGATTGGTCTGTCAATGTTGTTTTTCTTTCGGCTTTTCCCGGTTAGGGGTCACAACAGCGGAGCTCCGGTCTGCTAATGATTGGCAGTCAATTTTTATGGTGCCGAGGTGCCAGCCCGATGCCCAACCATCAACAAAGGCACACCCATTCACGCATGTCTTTCGAATGCCACTTGATCGTGGGGAGGACATGCAGACTCCACACACAAGGCTCTACAGCTGAGAATTAAATGGGAGAACCTCTTGCTGTGATGTTTCTAATATGTGGGAGAAAAATGAGCACACCTGTTGAATTTATCCTCCAGTGACACAATGGTCCCAGCACTGCATACACAAGTTGATCATTGTAAGATTAGAGCCCCCTACCTGTCTAGCTAAGCAGTCTAGAAAACACAGTACATAACACAAGTGCCACTGCAGAATTCTGTCTTCAATAGTGTGAGAGTGTACTTTATAGAGGATGGCATCACCGCTGTCTTGCTGAGAAGATGATGGTGGAAGAAAGGTAGACATTGATGTGATCTCACCCTGTAGTTGAAAATTTACTTCAGGAAACTATTTTATTGAGGACAGGGGTAGTTAATGTCATTTTTACACAACTACGTACACACACACACACACACACTAGATTACACCACTTACTTATCTAGCTACACAATCTATAGAACACAGTTCTTAACACAAGCATTGCTGTATAACTCTGACTTCAACAGTGTGAGAGTGCACTTTATAGAGGATGACATCAGCATTGTGGTGCTGATAAGATGATGCTGGATGAAGAATCTGACATTTATGTGGACTCAGCCTGCAGTGGAAAATTTATTCCAGTCTACTGTTCTGTTGAGGCCAGCAGTAGTTAATGCCATATTTATGTACTTCCTTACACATACAAAAGTTGACTGCCATGAGATAAGAACCCCCTACCTATCTAGCTACACAGTCTAGAGGAGACAGTATTTAATACAAACACCACAGCACAAGTCTGAGTTTTATAGTGTGAGAGCACACTGCATAGAGGATAACATCAGTGTTGTGTTATTTACACAAATCAATACACACAAGTTAACTGCTGTGAGACTAGAATACCCTGCCTATCTAGCTATGCAATCTAGAGGACAGAGTACTTAATGCAAGTATCACAACAAAAGTCTAACTTTTATAGTGTGAGAGTGTACTTTATAGAAGATGGCATCAGTGTGGTGTGGCAGAGAAGATTACATTGGCAGAAGGATCTGACATTGATGTAGATTCACCCTACAGTATAAAAGTACTTCCAGGCTACTAATTTATTGCAGCCACCAGTAGTTAAGGTCATATTAATTCAACTCCATACACACACAGACACACACAACTTGCCTCTTGTGAGATTGGAACACCCTCCCTATCTATTGACACAATCTAGAGGGCAAAATACTTAATGCAAATGCCACTACAATAGCCTGAGTTTCAATCTGTGACAGTGCAGTGTAGGTAATATTAGCTTATTTTTCTGTGTCAGAGAGGAAATTGTGATGTTGAAGGTTTTGGGCAACTCCATATTTGTTGATATGACAGAGTAAGCACGATGTTATGATTAAGATCACATATGTACTGCTGACTTATATCAGCTATTCTGTCATTATTGCATATTGCAGAACTGAGAATGATGTGTACCAGCTTGCCTTGTGTAAATGAAACACACACAGTTGTGAAAGACAGAGTGGACAATTAATCATTTATGGATCATTAGGTTATGATGATGGTATGCCAACATTAATAAACGTCACCAATGTTAACAATGGTATGTGCTCATGCATTAGCAATGTGGACCGTCAATACCAAACAATACTTAATATTTCAATGTAAGAGGGATAAAAATTATGATTTATATGTGTCAAGGCTGTATGTGGTTGTATATCAAGTGTGTCAGTGCTGCAGTCCAGACCCAACTGTCCAAAATGAAGTGTTCACTTAAGCACACAGATCACTGCATTTCACACGAATGCATTAAATAATTTCCATATAATCAAGTAATATAATCAATTAGCAATACTTACTTATGTTCAAATGTCTTCATAAAGTGCAATGCAGAGAAACATATTTGCATGGATGTTGGCAAAGTGTTAGTGCATGCAAGATTATATACTTTGATTTGTTGAACTTGGACTGTTAGGTAACAGTGTTTAATGGTGCTCACTGGTTCTTCCTACCAAAATTTACACAAATAAGAATCACAGAGGCAATGTTTTGATTCCTATTGTATGTATAGCATATTTTGTTTATCTTAACATGTTTAATACATATACACTACATGTGGTATTATAACTTTCCATGTTAGATCAAAAGCACAAATCAGAAATGAAATGTTGTACTTTCCTTCCTCATTTGTGCAACGATGCTCTGTGAGCAAACAGGCGAAAGTGGAACACTTAAATATGCTTTGCTTTCTACAGCGCAAGCAGTGGCAATGCATGGCCATCAGCACTCTGGACAGTACTTATCAGAGAAAATCCACCTTTAAATCTAGCTTTCTCTCTTGCACAAGGTTTCAGCTCACTGAACTAAATTATAGAGCAGAGTTATAGCAGGGTTCAATTCCAGTGTGTGGATTATTTTCCAGTAAGAGTGACACTGAGATTATTATACTAACATTTTATCATGACCTTATGAATACCTAGGAATGACTATTATAAACATGTTGACTAAGCAAATTGCATTAGTAATAGCTACTGAAAAAAATCTTTTATACCTAGTACATACGAGAGATGCTTCAAGGGAAATCACAAGTTAATCTTGTACAATGTTCTTCCTTTACTCTGTATTCTGATAGCACAGCATGCTTAAGCACTTTTTTACAAGGAAAATTGGACAGCTGTGGGTGATGGCAACAACTGAGCAGGTTTTGCCATAAGACATGATCAGCCATTCAGTATCACTCGGCATTGGTGCATGATGCCAAACTCCAAGCAAAGGCTGAGGAGTGGAACTGCGAGATTTCTTATGCACCTATTCTGGCTATTTGAGTTATGTGTGATTCTATTTTTTGACCAGACTAAACATGTCAAAATGGGGTTGACAGGAAAGTGGTGAAATGAGGAGGCGAACAGAGGAGAATACACAGGGGAAAGAATAGAGGAATTTTCAAGAAGGTAGAGGGACAGAACCATAGCTATCTACTTTTTCACACCATAAATGTAGATGTGAAACCAGAATATACTGAATTCAGAATGTCACCACCCCAAGGGTAGGTAACAACAAAATGATGTCCAGCCAATTTAATCAAATCAAGTGTGTCAACACAACACGTAGATGCATTGGAGAGCTATGTATGGGTCAGTATTTTTTGTGGAACAGGTGCCCACTTTTTACTTTTTTACTTTCAAACAGAGAGAAATGTTGGGAAAGGTGCTTAGGAATGTAGGGTTGTGTAGGAAGGTTTGGCAAGGAAACAGGCATATACATACTGGACAAACAAGGATGGTGATGGACACAGAAGGTTTGGGGGCACCTTAATTTGGGATAGTTAGGGAACATTGGAAACACACTCATGTCAAGCCAGAGAGCAGTGATAATCTAGTTTTCACCCTCAGAGCTGTCATCACTGTCTCCTATCTCAGTTTTCTGTGTTAGCGCTCACATGGCATCATCTTGGCAATGTGATAAAGCCCTTTTTGGCACGGCCAATTCAGGCAAGAAAACCCCTTTCTTTTTTTTACCTCCACCAGCCCTGTCTGCTCTTTGCAGGTGACAAAATCTCTACCTTCACTAATACTATTCCTGGAGGGTACCAGTGCATCAGCTGTGGGGGCATAGTTACTTAATGCAGATGGCATAGGTAGGGCAAGTGGTATGGGTGGAGTGCTGACAATCTGGGACTTTGAAGTGCTGGGTGTCAGTGCTGCAATCTGTTTAGAGATGGCTGGCTGATCCACAGTGGTTGGTCTACATCTCTGTTCTGCATTTCAAATTTTGTAATCAGAAATGTATGACAACAGAACATTTTTAAGCTATATAAAATACACCCCCCCCAAAAAAAAAATGAGAGAGAAAGGGGTGGGGTGAGACACAAAAGAGAGAAAATTAGATCCATGGCATATCACGTGACTGTATCATTTCAGAAAAAAACTGTTATGATTCTCCGTTCTCTACACCTTTGTCATATCCAGGTATGATAGCAATGTTTTTCTCTGTTGTACCATTAATCAGTTGCATTGCTATGACATCAGAGATACAGCTGTTTATTCCAGTATTGACGTATTGCATACAATTACAATAGTTATTATTATTCAAGTATTGACAAATTGCAAACAAGTACAATAGTTATTAGACTTTCAATAAGACCTGATGCATACTTACCCCATGCCTCTCTGAGGTGATTTAACCTCCTTGGTACATCTCATGGTTTGCTGTAATGTTTTCAATGGCTATACAACAGAGAGGAAAAGCCATGTAATATACTGAATAACAATATTGGCTGTATCCTCCATACTATAGCATTTAATGCTGATGGGTCAGTATGTTTACACAACTGATGGATGTCTGCAGTCCTAAGCTCATCCTCTCTTTGGCTAAGGAGGTACTTCTAGCATCATCTTTGGTGACACTTCTCTTCAGCATCCCCCATGCCAGTTGCACTGGAGACAGTCTTAGCCAATCTGTACTAAGACTCAGTCTTATACTGAGGCCCAGTATAGTTCCCCTGCAGCAACCTATGGCTGTAGTACTTCATGAGGAGTGCCACAAAAATCCTACACTCCTCAACACCCCACCTCTATGCTCTCAATTCACACCATCATCTCCTACGCCAGCCATGCCTGCAAAAGTCAAGCAAAAACTCTGTCTGATTTGACACCAAATTCCAATCTTGCATTTAACAGCTAGTGCAAGGTATTTTATAAAACAGCAAAGAAAGTTCAGTTGTGTAAAATCTTACCATAATAGTAGATGTCCTTGCCTTCACTGCTGCAGTATTTTTAACAGATGGGGATTCCCTGCCGTGGAAGTCTGAACATCCAGCCAGTCTACCAAAGACTACTTGTTGCTTTTAAAACATACGCAGAACATCACCCAAATGCTCCTTGGTAAAGTAGGGCATAAAGGTGAAGTTCAAGCCTCCCATAATCAGAAATGAATGCCCCTGGAGGAACACAGTTCAAGAAACCCAAGAGGTAAACTGTACATTCAGGAAGGCAAAAGAATAGGGGATGAAGGGAAAAAGCGAATATTGCAGCAGTGAATGCAAGTACATCTACCATTATGGTAAGATTTCATACAACTGTACTTTATCCTTACATTCACAGCTGCAGTATTTTTAAATGATGAGAGAGTGCCAAAGCTCAAGAGGAAACTTGGGAGCTGAAAGGTGCAGAAGAGCCCCCTAAAAATCCATGAAGAATGACACTAGCAAAATCAGCTCTAGCTCTAGAGATACCATCCAAAACATGTGCTGTTTGGTAAAGGAATGCATAGAAGTCCAGGTAGCTGCTTCAAGAATAGAATTAGTATCTAAGTTCATGAAAAAAGCACCTGAAGAAGCCACAGTTCTAGAAGAATGAGCCTTAACTAAATAAGGAAGACTCTTGCTGTGAAAAGTGTAACAAAAGGAAATAGCCTTAGAAATCCAAAAATAAATAGTTTGCTTGGATACAGCAAGTCCCAAAGATCTAGAATAAAATGAAACAAATAACTGATCAGTTTATCTAATAACCTTGGTCTTATCTGAATAAACCCTGAGTTGCCTATGCATGTCCAAAGTATACAGCACCCTCTCACTGTCAGATTATGAACAGGGGAAAAAGTAGGCAGATTAATAGACTGATTTAGTGACAGCTCATTAACACCTTAGACATGAAAGAAGGTTTAGTGCACAAGTACACTCTGACCTCATGAATGATCAAAAAAGGAGGACAAGCCATAAGGGCCTGCACCTCAGACACCCATCTGGCAGAAGTAAGGGTTAACAAAAGAACAGTCTTCCCTGAAACATGTAGCAAGGAAACTGAAGCAACGGGTCCAAAAGGAGACTGAGTCAGCTTCACCAAAACAAAATTAAGATCCCAGGGAGGAGAAACTGGCTTCCTGGGAGGTCTAATATTAAGAAGACATTTGAGAAATTGTTTACCCTCACATCTAAAAGCTAAAGGAGAGAAAAGGCAGACAAGCAGAAATAGCTGATAAGTGGACCTCAGTAGAATAGGCCAAAGCAGCATTGAGAAACTCACACAGATAAGAGAGAACCAAAGGAACATCCACAGTAAGTGGGTCCAGGTTACATGAGAGACACCAAATAGAAAACATCTTCCATTTGGATAAGTAGGACTTCCTAGTAGTAGGCTTCCTGGCCTCCTGCAGGACTTGCAGCATGTCCCAGGAACAAAGGTGTCAGTGAAGAATCAAAATCCTATCACCCACAGTGTCAGTTGAAGGGTGGGTAGGTGTGGATGACTGACAGATCCCTTGTCTTGTATGAGTAGATCCACCCTGTGAGGTAACTTGTGATGATTGCCCCTGGCTAGATGCAGACGCAGAGGGAACCAGTGCTGCCATGGCCAAAAGGGATTCAACAACAAGATTTTGGGAGCATCCCATTGAATCTTGAGCAGAACTTTCAGAATGAAGGAAGGGTAGGAAATGCATAAAGAAACATTTCCTTCCAAGAAAATGAGACGGCATCTACCTTCCACAATAGAGGACCTGGGACTCTGACACAAAATAGAAGAACTTGTCTGTTCTGAAGGGAGGCAAAAAGATCCACTTGAGGAGTACCCCACTGGTGGATAATGTCCAGAAACACATCCCTGTGAACCATGCATTCATGGGACTGAGTAAAGGACCTATTCCCAGTGACTGCCACAGTGTTTTGCACAGAAGGGATATAAACTGCCTGAAAAGTCACTTGATGCTTGACGACAAGATCCCATACCAAAAGTGCCAACTGTTAAAGAAGATAACATCTCATTCTTCCCTGTTTATTGATATACCACATCACTGTGGTATTGTCTGTGAACACCTTGGGAGGCCCTGGAGAGAATTGAGGATGAAAGGCATGAAGAGCCAGTAGAAGAGTTCTCATCTCTTTGGCATTGATGTGTTCCTTCTGCTAGCAAGGTGACCATATCCCTTGTACATTTAGAGAGCAAAATGTCACCCACCCCTGCCCATGTCTGAAGTGTCTGTGAACAATTCCTGAGAGGGAAGAGGAGGACAAAAAGGGAGCCCTGGATTCAGAGACAACTGCTGAATCCACCAGTGAAGTTCCTGTTGGAGATAAGGAGGAAGAAGAAGAGCTCCAAATTCTAGAGGATGTGCATGTTTGAGCCACACTAATTTCAGAAACCACTGAAACTTTCTCATGTGATGTTTGGCTAGAGGGAGCATCAGAATGGTGGATGCCATGGAACCCAGTGCTCTCAGAAGCTCTCTGGTAATAATAAAAGCCAGAGGAAGAAAAGTTTGAAAAGAAAGAAATGAGTTAAGGCTTTTGGAGAGGGCAGGGATGTAGCACTGGCACTGTCTGAATCCTGCAACCAAGAAAAATATGATCCTGAGAAGGAGTCAGAGAAGACTTTTAGAAATTTATAGTGAATCCCAGGATCTGAAGAAGGAACATGGCAAAATGAAGATTTTGCAAAAGGGTGTCTGGAGAAGACACCTAAATCAACAGGTCATCTAAGTAAGAAAATATTTGGATCCCTCGAAGTCTGCAGAAAGCAGTCACAGGAGCAAGGCATTTGGTGAACACATGTGGGGAAGTAGAAAGGGCAAAGTAGAGAACTGAAAATGCCAGGAAGCAACAAAGAAACACAAAAACTTCCTGAAAAGAGGATGGATCAGAATATGGAGATAAGCTTCCTTGAGATCCAGAGACACCATAGAGGCTTGAGGGAGCAAGAGAAGAAACAGAGTGTGAAGGAACAACATTCAAAAGGAAGGAACTTTTAGAAATGTGCTTAGATGCGAGAGGTCTAAAACAGATCTCCAAGTACCCTCTTTTCCAGACACTAGAAACAGTCTGGAGTACCTGGGACACAGACACCTCTTGAATAGTACCCTAAATCAAGAGATTTTGAAGAACCTCTGGGAAAAAGGAAAGTTGTTCCCAAGGATGCTGAGGAATGCCCAAAAAAGGAGGATGGGATTTCCACACTATGAAGTACCCCTGACAAATGATCGACAGAACCCAAGAATACTAAGGGATCTGAAGCCAAATAGGAAGAGAGATAGAAATGTGAAGAGTAAGAGGAATGTGGCTGGGAAGAGATGGATACTCATACAACACCTGGTTTGTCATGAAAGAAAAGTTTTTGAGTCCCTGAAAATTGAGTAGTCTTAGCAGGAGGAGCCTGTTTGCCACTCTTCCTACCTTTAGTAGAAGGGCAGGATTGCCTCTGAACAAAGGCAGGCTTAGCTGGGTAGTTTATCTGAAATTTAGGTACAGAAGAACCTGCTCTATCACATGCCTGGCTGGCTGTAGTCATGTGATGGATTTCGTGTTCCTATTTAAAGTCTTAATTGTTGATGTAATGTGTTTTAGTAATGAGGAAGGGTGTGGACCCGAAAGCTCTGCTTCTTTATTAAAGGTTTTTTCTCTTGACGTTGGATTTTGTTGCTGCTATTTTCCTTCCTTACAGCAAGAACTTTGTTGTTTCTTCATTGGATTTATTAGTTCTCTGCTGTATCGTTAAGAACTGTTTGAGAACTTATGCAGCCAGCATGGATATCACTAATCCAGTGAAATCATTTTTATGTAAGGAAGTTAATGCATTATTGAATCTGCTATCAGTGAATAATAATTTGCCTGCTGTGGCATCTGAAAATACTGTGGACTTTAACAGAAAAACTGAACTTCTAGAAAGAAAGGTGGGAACCTACAAGTGTTTTCAATGGCAGCGTTTTAGTTTCTCTGCTTACATTGAAATGGGTATAATCCCAAGAGGACTGCGCTTCCTGAAAATGTCATCTTATGGGAATGCACACCCAGAACTTCTAAAATGCTGGCAACAACTCAACTTAAAGTTAAGTCTTGATTATATGTCTTTAATGAACGATTTTTTCTCACAAATGGAAAGTGACCTGAAAACAGAAATACTCGATATAGAAAATACCCTAATGGAGCTACCTTGTTTTTCTAATATGTTATCTGTCTATCAAAAAATGCTTGCTAGACTACAGCAATAGGATGACAGGCTAGAAACCACAAAAAAAACGTAAAATGTTAAGAGACATTATGGACTTCCAGAGAGGCCATATATTTCTTGGCCTAAAGTAGATGAAGCTAAAATATCAACTTTAATGTCCAAAAAAGCCTGCATATGCAAGGGGTTGATGTCCCTTTGATAAACGGAACTGGTACTCCTAAATTTCCTACTGTCTCTTTAAGTTCTTTACATGAACCTGTTGCATCTGCGAATGACATGCCCCCAATTCTGTCTACCTCGGCTGTGGTGATGTCAGCGGATACAAACTTGAATGTACATCATATGGATACCGTAGAAGAAAATAAAGGGAGTACAAAAATGGTTCAACAACTTACTCTGAATGTATCAATGCTAGGGCCACAAAAACACTTTTCATTGGAACACCTGGAGAAGATTCAAGAGCAGAGTGCTGCACGTGGAAGATCTTTGCAAAGAAAATACCCAAATAGGAACAAACACAAGAAGGAGAGCCCTTAGGGAAAATTAAGCCACAGATAATTCAAGGTACTGTGAACCTTTCTGGTGCCATACTTACAGCACCGACTTTATCTTTATTACAGAAAGGATTAACTTTTATTCTCCATGCAGCAGATGACATCATTGCTGCACTTACTGATTTAAAACAATTTGTTAGAACTGTGAATTTAAAAATATTATTTAAAGGGAACCCATTAGAGTCAGATATAGAATGCAAGAGAAGGAGTACATTTATACCATTGAGTATACTTGTTTTAACAGCGTTCCAAGATGTATGTGAGGTAGATTTAAGAAAGTTTTATACAACTAGATCTGTACAGAAAAAAAATAATCTAACTTATGATGAATCCCTAGCCTTGACAGCTTTGGTTAATGATAACAGCATTGTTATAAAGCAGGCTGACAAGGGAGGTTCAGTGGTCATTATGGATCGTATTAATTATATACGCTCCATGGAACTGCTATTGGGGGAAGGGAATATTTTTAAACACATTACAATACTTGATGTCAAAAAATATATTAGTGAGGTAAATATGTTGCTTTTTGAGTTACAACTATGTGGAGACATAAATTTACCTTTATTTAATTACTTCAGTGTACCATGTCCCATTACCCCGCAGCTATATGGACTTCCTAAAATACACAAATCACTGGAAAACCCACCGATGAGACCCATAGTGTCCGGAAAGGGTTGGATAACCAAACCTATCTCGGTATATCTGCAAAGGAAACTAAGTCAATTTTTGCCCAATTGCCCTAATATTTTGAAGGATACCACTGATTTTGTTTTGAAACTGTGACATTGGTATGATACCTTAGATACCTTTACAGTGCAATGATTATTTGTTTGTAACGTTGGATATAACCTTATTGTTTACGGTAATCCCCAATGAAGATGGTATACAAGCTATTACAGAATTTTTGGTGCACAAGGGAACAATGTCTGCTAAAGACATAGAAACTTTATGTTCCTTGTTAGAAATTGTTTTGACCAGGAACGTTTTTTTGTTTAATGATGATTTTTATTTGCAGTTATCTGGGGTGGCAATGGGCACATCAGTGGCTAATACGTATGCAAATTTGGTTCTACATCAATAGGAACAGAAACATGTGTGCAGTGACTTTAATGTGTTAAACCAGAAGGTTTGTTTAAACCGTTTTGTTGATGATTGTTTTGTTGTATGGAAGGGTACTAGTTTAAAACTCCATGAGTATATAGAGTATTTAAATAAAACTACAACTTTTTTGAAGTTTAAGATGCAATATTCTGCTAGTAATGTTACATTTTTGGATCTAAAACCTACATATTACGGATGGTGTTATTGAAACCAGTATCCACAAAAAAGAGATACATGCTGAGAGATACTTAAATAGATGCAGCATATATGTGCCTCATGTTTTTAGAGGTGTTATGTTAGCACAGTTTAGAAGGGCAAGCAAACTTAACACTGATGATTCTGTCTTCCTTCAGTGACTGGAAGATATGAAAGTTGAATTTATGTCAAGTGGATATGACCATGCACAAGTGCTAGAATTAAGTAATAGGGTCAAAACAGAAAGGGGTATGACTGCTAAACCCATTTTTCAGATGGGAGTCAATGACCAAATAGTTACCAATATTTGCATGTCTACTATGGAGAAAACTAGATATGTTATGACTTTTAATAATTGGCAAATTTTAATGGCCTCTTCCAAAGTGAAGAATGTTGTAGGGGATATTTTTGTTACAGAAATTTGAGAAATTTAAAAAGCAAATTATGCTATAAAGATTGTCCTGTTAAATCAATCACATTAGCTACAAGTATAGGTACATTTTGCTATATGAGTTGTACATGCTGCTCCGATTTATTAGGTAAAGGAAGTGAGAATTTTGAACATCCCATCACTAAGGTAAATTATAATTTAAAGCTGACAGCAAGCTGTACCACTGTCAATGTGATCTATTTAGCTACCTGTATGTCATGTCCCTCATTTTATGTGGGTAAAACCACTAGAAAATTGAAGGAGCACATTATAGAACGCAAATCGGATATACATAGGGAAAATGAGAATAATGCATTATGTAAGCACATACTGTGCACTATTTCCCATAAATTTAAGTTCAGGGCAATAGATATAGTATATAAATCTATTAGGGGAGGGGACTTAAACAATGTGCTTGAAATTAAAGAATATGAGTGGATTTTATGTTTGATGGCTGACCCCCCTCCAGTTTAAACATAGCTGTATCTCTAAAACCCATTTTAATTAAAATACAACAGAACAAACTTTGTTTTTTAACTTTTCTCTATTTTTAATCAACTTTTTAATGTTTTAATTGTTGTTATATCACATGCTTGGCTGGCTATCTGTAGTCATGTGATGGATTTTGTGTTCATATTTAAAGTCTTAATTGTTGATGTAATGTGTTTTAGTATTGAGGAAGGGTGTGGACTCGAAAGCTTTGCTTCTTTATTAAAGGTTTTTTCTCGATGTTGGATTTTATTGCTGTTATTTTCCTTCTTACAGCAAGAACTTTGTTGTTTCTTCTGTGTGTGTTACAGCCTGATCATATGCTCAGAAAATATACATTAATTCTGTTTGACAGAACACTATGGATGCGAACCTTCAATTCAGTGCAATAACCACAGACTCTTTGTTGTGTTTCTTATCCCTCTTTGCCAACAGCACAGGACTGAAAAATGCTCCTTTATTTTTTGCCTGAACATGTCTAGAACAATATAATATTGACAAATACTTTACACTAATAACAGCCCACATCATATTGATGTCAGGTTGTCAACACTGCCAGCTATTTCTTCTCTTTATTTTCTGAACATCTTCACCACCTTTCAGGTTAATGACAGAAATGCAATGCCATGGCCATTTATTTGCTTTTTGTTTTGATGTGTAATATAGCTGATCAGCATTTCAGACACATTTTAAGCAGAAGATGGACAGTGTACTCCTACTATAAGGATATCAGTCTTGTTGAGGTTGTTCTCATAGCTGTCAAGGTGCTTTCACTTTTTATTTTAAGCCTACTCTACATGATTCAAACACTTTAGAGAGGAGAGTCACTTCAGAATTGCTTGTTCTTGTCATCAGAACAATCAGTAACATTTACATGCCATTAACAGCTAACACTTGTCATTCCTCCTTCATACAGTATTGCAAACATGTAGCTACTTACAGCATGTTTATGTCCTCTACATCAAGTGATTCTTTTGGTATTCAGGAATGCTAGTGATTTTGTATCTCATTTGCATCTCCACAGTGCTCAGAAGGTTGAATCTACACTATATAAAATCAATAGTCTAGCCATGGAAGAGGAAGGAGTAGAGACTGATTGGTTAGAGACAAACCATTACTGCTAGTTACTTTGAGGAGATTGTTCAACTAATTGCTGCACTATTTCGTAAGTTATGTTTTTTCAAAAACTGATTTAATTTTCATAGTTTGAATATATTTCAATATGCAATAAAAATAATTTTTATATTTATATAAACATTTGTTTACCAGGAATGTCTGACTTGGAACAAACCAATTTCCAGCAGAGGTCCCAGAAAAATGTTCCAGATGCACATGTCTTTGTAACATGGGAGGAAACTGGAATATCAGGAGGAAACCCACACAAACACAGGGAGGACATACAGACTCCACACAGAAGGCACCTCTGCTTAAAATTGAACCAGCGAACCTCTTGCTGGGAGGTGGCAGTGCTAACCACTACACCAATGCACCGTGATATTCTTAGAAGTTTAAAAATTCACTGTTGGTATACTGCACATTTGCTAATTTTAGCTGTGCTTTCAAAGTTAGCATTGTTAAATCACAATATTATGTTATCATTTACTATTGGAATTTTACCAGGTACTGGAGACTAATGTATTCTGTTTATCATTCACTTCAATGGGCTGTGCATCAGTAGGTAACGGAGATGTTAGTCTTCTCAGATAGCCCCTGGTGACCTCCACAGCAATGGAAAGACCAATGGAAATTGTTTGGGCAGTTGGACTTTGAACTTTTGCCTAGTTATTGATAATACTGCCATCAAGCAGACATTTTCATAACTGCTGTCATCATTTCAGACATGTTAACAGAATGGATGCAATACAAATGTACTATTATTTTTTATTTATTTTATGGGGGTATCCCTTAGCTTGTCTGTAGTCTGAAATGAGCATTGTGTGTTCAATTATTTTGTGATGAGGGTAGGTACACTGATTTAGTTTGAAGAAAATCCATTCTGTATGTGCTGCAAATGTTTTTTTCCAGTTTCATGTCAAACAGAAATATGACACTCAGACCATCTGTTCCCCAAAAGCCACCATTCAGTGGTGCCATGAAAGAAATCATCATTGAAGTCTTACTTCAGCCTGGATCCTTCCTGCCTGACAGAGGGAGAAGAGATATGTCAGCCAGAAAATGCATATGACAGCAGGTAGTCATTCACATACATGCAGTGGGTGGTCATGCCAGAAATTATAATCAGGTGTGACAACATGCCACTGGTATAATTACAACTGCACTCAGGAGAGCAGCCACAGCAACATGAGAACAGATGGAATGGGGGGGGGGTGTCCTGCTATGGAACTGCAACTCACTGAAAATAAGCATTCCTGTCCACTGTCAGAGATCCATACAGCTCAGTAGAGGGTTCACACACATTCCTTGATATTGGTGTTGATGTGGAAAACAGGCCAAGTAGGTCTCAAGAAGAAATCCTAGGTATGCTCTCTCTCTCTATATATATATATATATATATATATATATATATGTGTGTGTATGTAAGGCATGTTATGCCATTCTATACATCTTTATATGTTACTACTTTTACAACTGAAATCATTGATATGTGTGCCTTACAAGAGAGAGTAGTCCAACAAAGATTATGTTGGAGGGAGGATGGTCAGTCTTATTAATTCTGAGCTATTTATTGAAGGGAAGCTAGGCAGAGCATTATTCTGTAGTCCTTGTGCCATTTGCATCATGATGCTTATTAGGCTTTTTTCTTCTGCGCTCCCCTTTTTCCAGGGACATCAGAATTACCATAAGAAAGACAAGCTGCAGATGATAAGCACAAACTTTCTTTTATTAGTAATAACCATTACTTAGATGTAAGTCTGAAAAGAGTGTAAAAAAGTATTGCATTTGTTTAACATCTGAAATTGTTTAACAGGAATATGTAGAACCAATTTGGATTATTTCCACTCATTGTTTCTCTCCTACATGTGTCTATTGATTATTATCACATATGATCCTGACAGTGGCAGTGTAGAACTCATTTTACCAGATGTCAGAGTATTGGTATCCTCTGATGGTGCTGGTGATATAGAGGAACAGCCAGGCAGTGCAGAGGTTCAGTCTGACATTGAGGTTGTGGCTCAAACATTCAATGGTCTTATTTCAGACACAGTCAGTATGTCTACACATACCCATTCCATTCAGGCCTTAGATATATGACAGATTGAGGGTGGCATAGTTGATCAAGGTAGAGTGGTTACTCTTCTGGCTGCAGAGCTAGTTGAGTCTGCCCATAGCCATTGTGAAGGCATAGCACCACACAGTAAGGTTGAAGGAGGTGCTGTGAGGAGGCATATTATTCACCCTCATCCTGAAGCTGTTGTGTCATTATGTGCCACAGGATATATGTATAGACTGTCATGGAGGCACAGCATATTCAACAAGGGCCTGGAATAGATTGTGTGAGTCCTAAATGTAGCACATTCTGATGTGTGTGATTGCTTCAACCATGTGGGTGACTCATTGGATAGGATGAGTGACATACTGGATCAAGCAGTGTCTGTGATGGAATGTCTGCTAGGGGCTGGCTGGCATCCACATGCCCATAAAGCTGCAACATCCTCTAGTGACAGCTGATGTGGCTTTTCCAGATACTACTCCCATAGTGTCACTATTTCCCACTGCTGTGACAGTGCCACACCCAGACATGGTAGGCCTTGGGATCATGGTCCTGGACATAGTCATGAAGAGAACTCATCCAGCAGCAGACATAGTTCTCATGTGGGTAGCACCCCCACTTTGAACTGGGTTAGTGGAAGTAGCAGTGAAACTCCTGGCAGAGGCAGTTTGCATGGTCAGAAGGGTTGACACTGAACTGAGAACTCTACCATGCATGACTCACACCTGTCTGACATGGCATGATATAGTGCTAGCAAAGAGCTTGATTCTGTTCATGCAGAAAAATACATATTTCACAATAACTGTCCAAACTAAACCACACACATGCAAGCTATGAAAGCCTTAATGTTGATTGGGAAACATCTCCTGTTAGTGGCCCTTATATATTTCCTACTTTAATGAATGTTCTGTATTTTGTATTCATGCACACTCACTATATTGATGTCAGCCTTGGCCTACTGCCCCCCCCCCACCAAATGATAATGACTGTGTCATGCCTTTTGTTCATTTGGGTTTGACTTAGGGTTGTATATATGTCTGATATCTAAGAGACTTTCTTAGTGTATTGATTATATGCATATTTAGTACATAACAGGATTGTGAATATTTTTGTAAATACTCATTTTGGAAGGCTTTTTTCATTTAGTATTGTAATTCATGTATTCAGACCAGTGATATTGCATTCTTGCTTACTGCTCTATTTGAAAAACTGTTGATATAATTGTCCTGTTGACTGATTTTTGTACAGTAGGTTAAGTGACTGGCTTGATGCCAATTATTGTGTGCAATGCAGATATTATTCCTGCAAGTGAAGAAGGACATTTGTGGACACCTCACACAGGCTCTGATTGAGTACATTTATGACTGACAGTATGCAGGTACTTTATCTTCTAACACATTTGCTCACAATATTCAGATTATGCACTTACCTTCACATTACTGCAGTTACAAGTCATGTGCTTTGGAGCTGTCTCTGTCTGATACTATCCATACATGGGCATTACATAAATAAGTAAAGTCTGAGGATAGCAGATGGCATCACTTTTAATACCTGCGTGTGCTTAGGTTGGTATGTATATTCGTTCACTGGTGAATGCATGTGCTATAATTTGTTTCTCAATTGCTGAGTCTGAGTGTGTGTGTGTGTGTGTGTGTGTGTGTGTGTGTGTGTGTGTGTGTGTGTGTGTGTGTGTGTGTGTGTGTTAATGCTAACCTTTGAGTCTTAGGTGGTGAGTGTGTGTGCTACTGTTTGCCTCTTAGCAAGGCCAAGGACATATTGTGCATGCCTAGGTCTGCTGGCCCCCTGTGCAGCTGGAAGTTCTCCCTCAGATTCGTTGTCTGTTTGTGCTGGAGATGCTGGCCCTGCCTGTTGACCCAGAATGTGTGGCAGTAGTCCTAGCTGATAGTGTTGCAGCTGTTTCCTCAAGATGGTACTGTGCAACATGGTACAGACTATAAGAATTTCTACTCAGCTGCCTCAGTTGTACTGCAGGGCACCTGTGATGCATCTAGACAGTAGAATCATGACTTCAGCATGTCATAAACACACTATAATGTTTCTAGTTTGAGTGTGGTAATTGTTGCATCCTTCCTCTGTGGGTGTGTGCATTTCTGATGGGTGTCATGCGCCATGGTTCCAGTGCATAACCAGCATCACCCAGTAGATTACCTTGCGCAACATCACTCTTAGCAAATGTTGTGTAAAGCTGTGAGGTGTGTCATATTTCTGAGTCATGATAACTGCCTAGATTGCCTGCACAGACAGTGAGGATGATTCCTTGGGCATTACAGACAACCTAGCAGTTGAATGAGTTGATCCCCTTCCTGTTGATGTATGCCCTTCCCTGTTCACCAGGTGGTGCTGTAATTTCTATGTGAGTGCAGTCTATGGCCCTGAAGACTTCGAGGAAATGTGTTATGGCATAAAATTCCTGCATTGTTCTTGCTCTCTCCTCTGGGGTTTGTGGAAAATAGATCATACTCCCTTGCATGTTCTAGCATAGCATTGCAACATCGGTATAAATACTCTGGAGGTTGAGGCCTGTGATACCCTTAATATATCATCTGTGGGTCGCTGGAATGTACCAGTAGCTAATATCCTTAATTCTACAAATACCTTAGCTTTTACTGGTATAGGTCCTCTTCAGTTTCCCTGGGTCTGAGGTAGGGGTGGCAGAGGTTGCACACCCTGTATTGCTCTACTATTTCAATGTTATGCAGTCCATGAAATGATACAAAGGGTCCGAAGACCCTTCTTCGCCTTGAATAAGGTCTATCTGTAGCAGAAGCATAGATGTGTGCCTGTTGCACATACATAAGCTAGAGAGCAGCATCACCCCCAATATTGTTTTTTTTTTTCTAAGTGTGATAGTGGTTGTATTCCAGTAGGTTCTTGGTGTTCATGGCAAATGGCCACACTATCTGAGTAACTACAAAGTTACTTTTTAGGTAACTGAAAGGCTCCACCATATTGGATTGATTCATTAGCATGTATTTCAGCTGATTATGCTTTCATTATCATCCTTTGCTGTTTACCTTTATTTGGTGGCTCTGCATGAAGTGTAGAACCATTTAATGAATAAAAATGGTGCATTATCATGTGAGTATTGTGCAGCATTATATGTTGTATAGCATAGCATTATATGTGTTATAATAATGTCTTATAATGTGTTATATGGATGTAATGAACACTGTGCAAATATCCCATTATGTGTATGTACTGTCTTTGTGAACTGCCATGTCAACTCAGAATGTCAATGACATTCATATGTTACAATGTGATTTTGTGTAACTGTCACATCCTATAGTATCATGTCTGCTTTTATTTACCTGCATTTGCTTAGGAATAATGATGACCATTATTTATTCTGACACACGTATTGCAAAATGTTATTATTACAAAGTTGTCTTTGTGACATAAGCACCTTCACATCAATTATCATACTAGACCTGGAACATTTACCCTCCCCTCTGATATCTTTCACCATGCATCTCTTTGATTTCTAAGTACATTGTCCTCAGTACCCTTTTTATGTTTGATAATCCATGTATTGCTTTTGCCCTTGCCATTTCAAATCCCCTCTTACTTATGTTTGTATTCATATGTTTCATTTATGTGCACAGTATGCTTAATACATTTTCCCTGCCTATGATCAGCATGCATTATTTCCCTTATGTAGCGCTTTGCGCTGTCTGCATGAGCATGCTTAACAGGTCTGTCCATAGACAAACCTGTCTGCTTCCTGTGTATACTTGTGCTGTTCAGCAGAGGTTCCCCTGGCACAAACTCTGTTGCTGGCCATGGAAATGTGCTAGTGTTCTTGTTAGTATGTTGACTAGCATGCATATGTGATTAGTGCTGCTGCTCATTATGCTAACAAGTAAACATCCTGTAGGCTTTGTGCGAATCCGTCATGATTGTTCATGAATCCCTGGGTTTCTGTAGTAATGTCTGTAAATTGTTCAAGCAAGACGATTTGATCCTACATTTGATTGTCAAAGATGCAGGATCTTCAGTGCCATATCTATGCCATATATGTGTTACATAAAATCTACCATAGAGTAGAAATATGTTCAAAATTATATTTCAGTGTAAACAACTCACCTAAATTCTAGTACACTTGTCTGTATAGTTTACCTCTCTGACCCTATTTACTTTATAATGTAGCAACAGGCAAATCCACTGCAAACCTCAGTGTAATCTATTTCAGTTGAGAACTGAAGGTTCACTGGTGGGTTACTATGATTACTTGAAATCATTCCTTATCTCTGCAAATGCCATTTTAAATGTTAATGCATTGCATGGTTAGTGTTTTGGTACATTTCAAAAACTTGGGGGAATCCGATGTTCAAGACTTTGGTGACATTCTTTAACGAAGCAGGACTGAATTTTTTGAGACTTTTAAGTGACAATAATAAAGAGAAAATGGACTTGTTGAGAACGGAAATTAACACCATTGAAAATCATATAAAAAGTAATTTATCTAGTGAGAGTTTTGAAATGTTGTTTAATGTTTTATCACGCGACGTTAATGTACATGCCACAGAAGTGTTTAATAGAAAGCACTCTAAACTAGTACGTGACATTGAGGTTTATAACAATAATGCTGCCTATAACAATTTTGCGCCTAATAGTAGGGGGAACAATTTTTCTGGGAAGAAAAATGGTAATATCATAGCTGGGGATGACTATGCTAATCAGCGTTCTTTTAGTGAAGTTGTGAATGCGAATAACGTAGTAGATAGTGGGAATTTTGATAAAGGCAATGATGGTGTGACTGTTATTACTAGTGATAAAGCAGTAAAGGTTAGTGTTCCTAATGGTAGCAGCTCAAATAGTGAGGACATTAGTAAGCCACAAAGGGTTGGATTAAATAGGCCTTCACCGGCCAGGGGACAACAAAGCACTAGTGTAAAACCAAAAACAGTGAATGAGGCCTTAATGGCAAAAAGGAACCAAGGTAATAAATCAACAGTTTTGACAAGAAGTCGTACTTTTTTGGGGTCAAATTCGTCGGGGGACGAAGCATGATGGATGACATTGACTGTTTTAACATCATTAATCTAACAGAACATGTTTTTTCTGGTGATGAATTAAATTTATTAAAATATGGTTTTAATTTTGTGCCATATTATAAAGCTAATTATAGTTGTACAGTTGTTGATGTTAAGAAATTTGTTAGAAATTTAAATTTAGCCTATGTGATGCATGATATACCTGAATCTAGTAAAGCATTAATAAAACCATCAAGTTTTGTTCCTAAACTACAGCATACTATGGAAGTGTTTGAGAAAATATGTATTGAGGATATAAAAAAGGCATTGAAAAACACTAAGAAAAATAATGATAATCTAAATGAGGAAGAAAGAAAGGCTTTAGAACATCTTATAGCTTTAAGAAGTACTATGTGTTTTATGAAAAGTGATAAAGGGTCTAATGTAGTAATAATGGAACAACAAGCATACAACAATAGTATGGAAAAAATTTTAGATAATCAAGAGGAATATGAAAAAGTTAAGCTGTTTGACATACATAAGAAGTTTAAATTCATTGAATCACAGTTATATGAAGCCTTAATGTCTGGTTACATTAATGTAGAATTGTATAATTTTTGTTCTGTACAACATCCAAAAATAGGGGTTATTTTTGGAATCCCCAAAATCCACAAGGATTCCAAAAAACCCCCTTTTAGACCTGTGGTGTCAAGTCCTCATTCTAGTACTGAAGGTATCTCATTAATAATAGATGCTGTTTTAGGACCGATTCTACAGGAAAGTTCGTCCTATATTAAAGATTCTTGGCATTTTCTGGAAGAAGTTAGTCATTTTGCTAAAGAAAATATTTTTGACCCCATAAAGCATATTATTTTTACTTTGGATGTTACATCATTGTACACGTGCATCCCACACGATAAAGGTATTGAAGCTGTGCGTATTTATTTAACTAGGAACAAATTAGTTTCAAATGACATAATTTCCACTATTTGTGGTTTTTTAGAAATTGTGTTGGAAAACAACTATTTTATTTTTGATAAACAGTATTACAGGCAAAGAAAAGGCATTGCTATGGGGTCACCAGCTGCCCCGTCATTTGCCAATATAGTTATGGCTTGGTGGGAAATGGATATTTTATCTATTATAGTAAAGAAGTTTAATGTTGTTTTTTATAAAAGATTCATTGACGATTTAATTTTCATAATTGAAGGAAAGGAAATGGTAGTAAAAAATTTTACTACGCAGATTAATAGTCATTCTGATTTTTTAAAATTTACCATTGGTGATATAGGTTTAACGGTGAACTTCTTAGATGTGTGTTTATGGTGGGACCTTATTGATAATAGGTTCCATAGTAAAATATATAGAAAAAAGACGTTTACAAATGGTTACCTGCATTATAAAAGTAATCATCCTAGACATATTATAAAAATATCCCAAGAGGGCAATATATAAGAGCTAGTCGGATGACTAGTAAAAAGAAAAAGCTAGTTGAAGAATTTCATTTTATAACTTCTTTGTTTGTTGAGAGAGGTTATGACATTGATGTTTTAATAAATAGTGGAAATGAAATTTTTGAGAAACATGAATCTTTATTTCCAGCAATATTAAATGAACCTTTGAATTATAATAGAATAAAAAATTGTAAAGCTAAGAACCCTAAAAAGGAATTCATATGTTCATTGGAAATGAGTGGTGAAATGAATATTATTGCATCAGTTTTAACAAAAAATTGGAGAGTGATTCAAGGAAATCAGGATGTTGCAAAGGTGTTAGGTGGTAAACCACACTTTGTTTTTAGGAATTCTCATAACATCAAAAACATGCTGGAATATCAGAATATTGATTTTAAGAAAAATATTACTGAGAAAAAAGGCATGTTTTGTTGTCATAATTGTAAAATCTGTCGGTTTATTTCTGTTGGTACTAGTATTTCAATATTGAATAGTGACAGAATTTTCGAAGTTCCGGGATATGTAGACTGTAATTCATGCGGGGTAGTTTATGTTGGTATGTGTACGGCATGCCCAGCATTTTATGTAGGAATGACTACACGCAATTTAAGTACCCGCATAAAAGAACATCTATACAGCATTAAAAGTAAAGACGACAATAATGCCCTATACAAACATTCCATTAATTGTGAATTTTTTAAAAAATTTGTATTTTCAGTGTTGGAAATATGTAAACCTGACTGTAGAGCCGGTGACTTCAAGAATTTTTTGGAACAAAAGGAAACATTATGGCAGGTCAGGTTGAACTCTGATAAATTTCCTGGTTTAAATGAAGCAATAAATGTGAAATGTTTTTTAAAATATAGAAAGTTAGGTATAAATAAAGAACAGAATATACTGCAATTATTTAATAATTAATTATGGTTTTAATGAATTTTATTAAGTATATTTTTTTACTAAGTGTATTATTAATTAATTGTTTAATTAGATTATATGATGTGTGTTAATTGATTGTGTATTTAAATAGAGTGAAATGGTTTGTAAGTATTTTCTGATGAAGTCGTATGATGAAAGCGTGTATTAAAGTGTGTTGTACGCTATTTTGACTTGAGTACATCATTTGGTGACATCCATTTATATTTTCCTTTCTCTTTGCCATCTTATACGAACTGGTGCTTTTGGTGGAGTTCGTTTGCTGTTTTATACATTTCAAAAACTCTTCTTTTTAATTCAGGTATATTCATTACTAAAAACTGCAGCTATCACAAGTGTGTATCTACTATTAGTCATCATAAAGGTAAGAGTCTTGATGCAATAATACTTGTAGATACAAAACGTACTTAGCATTAATTGCTGTCTTCCATTCATTCAACACAGTTCATGTTTTGAGGTAAACCTTTTGGGTCAAACCAATTTTCTTTAGTGAAGTTTCTTAGTTCAAAACTTACACACATGCCACTCAACATCTAAGCACAAGAAATCCGGAAAAAGCCAAAAATAATGGAGGGGAAAGAATCAAAATCAGGGAAAGATTTCAAATACTGTTCTTATATACCTGAAAGTTGCTATAATAACAGGATTTGTGTTAGCATGCATTTTCTGAAGGATATGAAGTTTGTAACTCTAATGTCTACCACTTAGTGACCTCAGTCCTCAGTGAATTGCCAGAAAAGCAAACATTTTATGAGGAACACACACAAAATGTGAGGCAAAAATCTGGGCATTTTCTGAAAACTTGGGCAGTGGGAAATTATGCATACATGGCTTAGTCTATGCATAACTAAAACACTGTCTGGGGAAGAGACTTCTGTAACTTGTCTTTGCATTCTTCTGTAAAGTCCAGGAAAGCAGTCAAAAATTATTAATGAGAGGGGAACACAAATATAATCCCACAAAAGACATGAAGCACAACAACTTTGAACAAGTCACCTTCACAGAGCATTATCATTCTAAACTTTTTTTGAGAAGTTTTTCAGTCATTTCCAGTCTTAATGTCACATGTGCCTTTGAATCCTTCTTCGGCCTCTTGGCTTGAGGTCAAGCAATTTCTTAAATGAATCAAATAAATAAATACATAAATAGGAGTCAAATAAATAAATAGGAATAAATATCGGGCTACCAAGATAGCCTATTCCACCTTCTTGGGACCTTAGTTTTGTACTTGAAAAATGGACTTGGGCTTCTTTTGATCCTGCTGCTTCAGCTTCCTTACAACATTGTACTTGGAACACTGTTCTGCTGTTGGCAGTTACTTCTGCTAAGAAAGTGTTTGGACTTCAGGCTTTCATGGCTGTTCCTCCTTTTTAAAATTTTTCATATAGGCAGAGTGCCTCTTCATATCCCTTGTTGTGTCTTTCGGCTTATCCCGGTTAGGGGTCGCCACAGTGGAACTCCGGTCCGCTAATGTTTGGTAGTGGATTTTTACATGCCAAGTTACCAGCCCTGATGCACATCCTTCAACGAAGGTACGCCCATTCATGCATGCCTCCACACAGAAGATGCTCTAGCTGAGAATCGAACGGGACAATGTCTTGCTGTGAGGCGACAATGCTACCGCAGTACCACTTTATTTATTTTATGCCCAAAGTGGTTAATGAGTTTCCTTTTAATCAGTCTATTCAACTTCCTTCCTTTTTTTCCTTCTCTGCTGTCTGACAATGGGAAGGTTCTTAACACTTTGGACCTGCATGAACAGCTCAGGTATTATTTGGATAAAACAAAAGTTATTCACAGGTCTGAGCATTTCATCCGAGGTTTTTGGGTTTGCCTGTTTCCAAGCAAACCATCTCCTTCTGGATTTTAAGGCCATTAAGCATTAATTCTACCAGATGTCCCTTCAAAAAGACACTGTTCTAATGTATTAGATGAACGAGTCTACTGCTTGTTATTATGCTGTTAATAAGTGTTGTATGGTTGCATGTAATTTTATACAGTATACATTTCATTTGTTTGTTTGTTTGTTTTTTCGATACTTCTGCTCATTTGTAAATAGACTATGTTAATTTTTCATATATACTTATTTGGAGGTTTTCTCCCCGGGCCTCCACTAAAAAAGGGCTACTAAGCTCAGTCGAACAAACCCAGTCAACAAATGTAAAATAAAATAAAATAAATAAATAAAATGTAGGTTTCACATGGAAGGACTTATGACATTGTAGATCTACTATCGTGTTTCACATAGTGGCAAACTGCATTGGTATGAAAGAAGTAGAGAACAATAAACAATGCAATACAAAGGTGATCATTCAAAAAGCTGTATCCATAAACACAAGTCCATGAGGCAGTTAACTAAGTCTACAATGTTATTAGGAGTGATGACTCTTTGTAAATGCTAGGCTGCAGTAAGGTTTTGAGAGTGCTTCCAAATAATTTTAGATGGTGCCATTGCATCTTTCTGTGCCACTAGAAAGCCATGATCATGAATATGGGTAGAAAGCCACATGGCAATCTGTTGTCTTTATCCAGGACAGTGCAGCAGTCGTCACCTAGAAAGAAGCAGTATGTTGAGGTCGGACACAATATAAGATGCCTTAATGAGTTATGATAGGGAGGGAGATACAAATATGTAAACCATGATTGTAGATATATTTTCTGTAGGTAAAGGAATTACCAAGAAGAAATTCTTTATTCATGATGTCGCCAGACTATGGTACTCCAATTATTCCAAGTCCTAGCCTATGAATATGCTTAGTAGCTACTAGTGAGGTGGTATGCTTCTAAAATGGCCATGCTGGATCCAGAGGTGCAAGTAAGAAACACAAGTAATAGATCATTAGTATGTCAACTAAAACAGATGACCAGTAGAGGATCATTGAAACAGTAATCCAAATGGTAACTCAGAGAGAGGGACAAGAAAAAAAAAAAAAAACGTTTTGCTTGTATTCACTTTAAAGATACTTTGCAAAGGTTTAGGCATACAAGGAAAAACAAAACAGGATAAACACCAGTACAGAAGCAAGTCCATCTTCAAATGTCTAAAAACAGCTGAGAATCCAGGGTGTAATAATAACAAATGAGTTTAATGAAAGACTTGTTGAGCATGTTTGTCCTACAAAAGCTATTACTTGAACTTCATCAGAACAAATACTTCCATCTTGTAGCCAGCCTCTTAAATAGTACATTTTAATCATGTGACCCATTACACATAACTAATTAAAAAACTCACTATTAAAAATAATTTGAATAATTGTACATAGTAAAACTACAAATTGTTACTTCGAAATCCATGATTAAGTATATTGTGATTCAAAATCCATGCTTAGGTATATTGTGATTAAATAAAAACTCCAGTGTAAATCTTATAGCTTTTATAACTTAGTAGCCTGTAGTTTTAAAATGCTGCTTAAAGAGACCATGTCATTCGTACCAGGTTGTATACTAGTATTTAAACGTAACTGCCATAAAAGTTCCATGTATTCGGACTTAAGCTCCCAAGGACCACCACTTGGGTTAATGGAAAGTTTTTCTAAGAAAAAAAAAACAAAACTTTTTTGTTCTCAGTACATTCTAACATGTGTTTATAAAATGGGTTGTTCATATTTAAACCTAATATATCATAGTAGTGCTTGTAAATTCTTTTTTTCAGCATACGTTTAATTCTACCCACATAGTATGAATGACATTGGCTGCAAAATGTTTTATATATATATATATATATATATATATATATATATATATATATATATATATATATATATATATACACACAATACCTGATGTATTACAATTACAGTTAAGATTCAACTTCAATTCCCTTTCCAATGTTCTTAGTTTTAAACTCTGTCCCTCATGTATGTACCTAAACTGGCAACATGCCCCTCATTTTCTCATACCTATGTTGTTTCTTCCATCCCCAAGATCCCCCAACAAACTGTTCATTTTTTCAAGCTTTTCTTTGATATTCAAGTGCCTCTTAAAAGTAAATCATTGTTCATTTCCCAAAAATCTCATTAGTACTCTCATCATACGCTATACACTTCCAATTGTTTATTACACCTTTCATTTGATGTCATTAGTACTCTCATCATACGCTATACACTTCCAATTGTTTATTACACCTTTAATTTGATCGCATTAGTACTCTCATCATACGCTATACACTTCCAACTGTTTATTACACCTTTAATTTGATCTCATTAGTACTCTCATCATACGCTATACACTTCCAACTGTTTATTACACCTTTAATTTGATCTCATTAGTACTCTCATCATACGCTATACACTTCCAATTGTTTATTACACCTTTCATTTGATCTCATTAGTACTCTCATCATACGCTATACACTTCCAATTGTTTATTACACCTTTCATTTGATCTCATTAGTACTCTCATCATACGCTATACACTTCTAATTGTTTATTACACCTTTCATTTAATCTCATTAGTACTCTCATCATACGCTATACACTTCCAATTGTTTATTACACCTTTCATTTGATCTCATTAGTACTCTCATCATATGCTATACACTCCCAACTGTTTATTACACCTTTCATTTGATCTCATTAGTACTCTCATCATATGCTATACACTTCCAATTGTTGATTACACCTTTTATTTGATTTCATTAGTGCTCTCATCATACGCTATACACTTCCAATTGTTTATTACACCTTTCATTTGATCTCATTAGTACTCTCATCATACGCTATACACTTCCAATTGTTTATTACACCTTTAATTTGATCTCATTAGTACTCTCATCATACGCTATACACTTCCAATTGTTTATTACACCTTTCATTTGATCTCATTAGTACTCTCATCATACGCTATACACTTCCAACTGTTTATTACACCTTTAATTTGATCTCATTAGTACTCTCATCATACGCTATACACTTCCAATTGTTTATTACACCTTTCATTTGATCTCATTAGTACTCTCATCATACGCTATACACTTCCAATTGTTTATTACACCGTTCATTTGATCTCATTAGTACTCTCGTCATACGCTATACACTTCCCATTGTTTATTACACCTTTCATTTGATCTCATTAGTACTCTCATCATATGCTATACACTTCCAATTGTTTATTACACCTTTAATTTGATCTCATTAGTACTCTCATCATACGCTATACACTTCCAATTGTTTATTACACCTTTAATTTGATCTCATTAGTACTCTCATCATATGCTATACACTTCCAATTGTTTATTACACCTTTAATTTGATCTCATTAGTACTGTCATCATATGCTATACACTTCCAATTGTTTATTACACCTTTCATTTGATCTCATTAGTACTCTCATCATATGCTATACACTTCCAATTGTTTATTACACCTTTCATTTGATCTCATCATTACTCTCATCATACGCTATACACTTCCAATTGTTTATTACACCTTTAATTTGATCTCATTAGTACTCTCATCATACGCTATACACTTCCAATTGTTTATTACACCTTTAATTTGATCTCATTAGTACTCTCATCATATGCTATACACTTCCAATTGTTTATTACACCTTTAATTTGATCTCATTAGTACTCTCATCATACGCTATACACTTCCAATTGTTTATTACACCTTTAATTTGATCTCATTAGTACTCTCATCATATGCTATACACTTCCAATTGTTTATTACACCTTTAATTTGATCTCATTAGTACTGTCATCATATGCTATACACTTCCAATTGTTTATTACACCTTTAATGTGATCTCTTTAGTACTTCCATCATACGCTATGCACTTCCAATTGTTTATTACACCTTTCATTTGATTACTCTCTATTGCATTTTTGAGAAGTATGCCATCTTTATACTTATCACCATCACCCTCATCTATATCATTATTGATACCCTATTGTTTTGGTTACAAAGGGAAGCTTTTCTTAACAAGGAGCTATGTATTTTTGCCTTCTCTTGTCTATCACCTCGTTTTTAATGTTGTTCAACATAGCTGGAGGATAGGTTATATCAATAAACATCTTACACAAGTCTTCTAACTCCCTTACAAATTGTTTATCATCCAATATTAACTTCAAAGCTCTAATTATCTGCCCCTTTACTAGACTTTTCTTTTGAAAATCCAGGTGGTTGCTAGTAAAATGTAAAAAAAAGATGTTAGAATATGTTGGCTTTCTATAAAGTCTAGAAATTAATTTATGATGTTGTGAAATTGGAGGAAGGTGGACAAAGGCTGCCAGCCTAGTCAAATAGAATTTGATACATAATTATATCAACTGTATAAATAAATGTAAAATACAGGCTTGTGTTTTAAATGAAAGAAAACACTGTAAAATGTGAACTTCAAGATTGTTGCAACATTGCCATCTGTTGTAAGGAGAATCAAGCCAAGCATTTCAAATGTTTCTTTTGAAGTTGAAAAGATATTATGAATCTCTTTGATGTTTTACAAGTCGGCTCCAGTGGGTCTGGATGAAGGTTTCATGCCCATTATTTTAAGGTTAAAGTTAAGGGACATAATTTACGTGTGGAAGGTGCTTTATTGCTCTGGTTTCTGCTAGAGTGTATATGTGAAATGCCTTGTATTGTTGTAGTTTCCTGAACAGGTGTTAACTTGCTAAATAATGCAGTTTGTGGCCTGAGAAAACCTAAGTGTCAAAATGATGTAATTTGGGAGGGCCTCAGCAGAGCTGTTGGTTAGTGTTTAAAAACTATTGCTCAGTGACAGACTGTAAGCATTTTGATCTTGGACATCTAACCCAGCACTAATTGCTCTTTATGTATGTAAGTAAGATAATATCACTGTGATTTCTCTTAGTAATAGTTAAACTTAGAAGAAAGTTAGACTAAGTATTTTTCTTTGACATCAAACCTGTCCTACTGTATTGTTTTAAGTTTCTGTGTGATCTCTGAACTCTTAGCTATCTCTGTGGTATAGTAGTATTGTTTTGTGTTTTGATTATTTATTATTAAATATTTAAAAAAATGTTACCTGTGTTTGGTTTGTGTAAAGAAGTAAGCTCTAGAGTACATTGCATATTTATAGAGGTTATCGTAATAGGCCATTCTAATAAGCCTTAGACTGTATAGTCACATTACCAATTGGATTATAATAGTGCACAGGAATAATTGGATACCCTTTTAAGGGCCTTTATGTAGCTGATAATATTAGCTGGTGGTGGCAGAAATTACTACAGTATAGTCTATGTAAAGGGGCACAGCTGGAGAATCTTTATCAGCCTTTCCCAGGAGTGTCTGTGAAGTTGTATAAATACTTATCTCAAAGTGTGGGTGTATGTCAGCTACCTGGACAGGGACACGAAGCACTGGTTGGACAGAGAGGGTACTGGAAGTTAGCTTGCCAGCTAGGCTGAGATCTGTACCCTATAGCTGTGCCAGTGGGGAGTCTTACTGTGGACCTGGTGACCAAGGGAGCAACCAGCCACAGACTAACTTGTGATCTCTGTGTGCACTTATTGGGAATTATACTTTACTGTGTGTATTAGTTATCCTTTCCTCTTCTAGGACACAACCTTCCTGGTGTCAGTGGTGATGATTGAGGCTCCTTGAATGCTGAACCAGAGCATGGTCATCACAGATGTAATAAGTATAACGTCTAGAAAATTAATTTCATCATATGAATGTGTAAACATAAATATAAAAAAAACTTCTTATTAGAGTTTAAGAACTCCACAAATTCAAAAAAACTGTGCTGTGTCACCCTTCCATATGATAAATATATCATTCAAGAATCTCATAAATGTGATGACATACTTAATTAATTTGACTTAAAAACTATGTGCTGTTCCTAATGCCACAGTGCAACATTTGCATACAGAGGTGCACAGGCAGCAACTATAGCTGCCCATTGTGCCTGTTTATAATATTCTCCCTCAAAGAAGATATAATTATTCTACAGTACGATCTCCACAAAATCCACAAAAAATATTAACATTTCTTGTTAGACAAAAATCATAGCTACAACAGGCTTCCCTAAATTAATTAAATTCCTGTGCTGTGTGGAATTCGGAATTCGGGAGAACAAATCCACATATACTATGGCAAGCATACTATTTTTGTCAAACGATTCAGGCATGATGTTAGCCAAAAAGTACCAAGAATCCTTAAGAATGTAAGGATATTTTTTTTTGCAAAATTCCTTTAATTTTCTATCCACAAAATTGCTAAAGGATTTATCTTAGATCACGAAGCAGGAACTATGGGATGCAAAGGTTGATTTGATATATCCTTATGTACAGTGAGAATAACAAAAATAGTTGGGATCACAGGATGGTCTATCTTTAAAAAAATGTTTAATTTATAGTCTATCACATTCTGATTAAGCAAATCCTGCAACATCACATCTGTTTTGTCATATGCTCTGTTTACTTCATCATTAGAGACTCTAGTATGTTGTTCCTCATTATTCAATATATTGTACATCCTAGCACAATAGCTATAGTATTCATAACATCTATGTCATCACCCTTATTGGGTTTCATTATTCTGATTTCTCTGTTATAAGTTAATTCGTTCAAAAGGTTAAATTCATCCTTGGACAAACTGCATTTCATTCCAAATTGTTGTTAGTAAAGATTTCTAATGCCATGTTTACAGAATTTCACAGATAATGATAATGTGGGGTGTAGGGGGGATTATATGTACTTTTCCCGAGAAATAATTCATTTGGAATAGTCCACCAAGGTGCATCGTGATATATAATTCTAATGTTAAGCTTTCTAACATACCTTTTAAGTCAATCAAAACTTCACTGATATCTGCTCTGACCCTGGGTATAAAACATAAGCTCCTTACTTAACAGGCCAAAATGTCTGCAGTCTATATTTAAATCACTGTAGCAGTATATTTTAAATCCTTTGTATTCATTAATGTTCACAATACTGTCAACATCACCCTTTGTCTCTAAGCAACACTTAGGGGGGGTTCATTTGTGGTGTAATAGTTGTTATTATTGTTAACACTTATTAAATTAGAATAAAGACCCTCAAAGCCATCATTTAAGTGCGGTGCCACCACCCACTCACATTTTTCCTTCTGTTCCTGTAGTGTGCTCTGTGACTGTTTTGACTGTATATACTCCCTAAATTTTGTTGCAATTCTTTTAGTTTCCTTTGGGCAATTCTCTCTGACTGCTTCATTGGTGGAAGTTGTTCTATACCTAAAAATCTTGATTACCTGCATCCCTCTCTTAGTCTACTTGCATATTAATGGAATCAACTTACACATTGTTGATGTTTTAGTTAAGAAAATGAGGTCTGGGATAGGCTATACCCTTCATGTATTCCCTCTGATCCCTTTTTAACTTGTTACACTTCTCTACTCTAACTTTTTCAATTTTATTATCAACCTCTGTGAAAATTGTTGTAACATTTAGTAGACCTATCAAGAAATAACAAATAATTTTTCAATGAAGCATCAAGTGTCTAAATATCATCCAAAAGTACAGTCATCGCTCCTTCTTAAAACGTATCACTGTATCCATAATATGACACTCACAGTCATCAAAAATAGATAATTGCTGTTAAAGTTCAGTATCATCATCAATACTGTTTGGTATCTTCCACACCCTAAGGCCCCTAGGTACATGCCATCTAGAAATACATTCTTTGAGATAAATGTTATCAAGTTGTACAGTTTTAAACTTATCTAACTTACTTTCAAAATGCCCCAACTGTTCATCAAATGAGGCAATTACAATTCCAAGACCATCCATGCATGTTGTTTACAAATTCATGCTGTTTAACCAGATAGTAAAATCAAAACTATCAGAGTTCCCTTCATTCACATGGTTAACTGAACTGAACAACAGCCAGACTGCTGTCTCTTCATCTCTCACTGTATCTTCTGTCTTGGTGACATCACATGTCTTGGAATGAGCAATTCCAGCAGGGGGTCCTGATTAATATCTTTTCCTGATTGTTGGTTAAAACTCAACAAGAATAGATTTCTAGGTGAGTCTGTTAGATCGTCATGGTCTCTGATACTACTCTTCCTATTCAGGCCATCAATGATAGGGGTTACCACTAGCAACAACTGAGTTAAACAGCATGTAAGGGATTAGACCAACCCATTCTCCATAGATTTGGTAGTTGGCAACTCTCTGGTTCTACTCTCTTGTTGACCACAGGGTAAACTACCCATAAATGAATCTTGCACAGACATGGTGTGTTCTCATAAATAACACACTGAAAACCTTACAAGAGAGAATGAACCCTGCTATACAAACAATCACACAAAGGAAAAAATAGGGTAAACACCAGTACAGAAGCAAGTCCACCTTCAAATGTCTGAAAACACCTGAGAATCCAAGGTGTAATAATAATGAACGAGTTTAATGAAAGTTTTGTTGAGTGCTTTCATCTTATAAAAAATGTTACTTGGACTTCACCAGAACAAGTACTTCCATGTTATAGCCAGCCTCTTAAATTGTACATCTAAATCATGTGACCCATTTCACATAACTGATTAAAAAATCACACTTAAAAACAATTGAATAAATGCGCATAATAAAACTACAAAGTGTTACTTCAAAATCCATGCTTAAATCAATCCCTGCACCATGGGTAGTATGGGTCGCAGCCTTATCCCTCTATACCAGCTGACAGATTATACTTATAGTATAGTTCTGGTTAGAGGAAAAGGTGCAATTTTTCATGTAAATACATACGAACAAAGATAACTAATTAGCACTGAGGGACAAGTGACTGAGAAATGATAGCCGTCTGGAGGAACTGAAAAGTCACAAAGGTAGTTTGCTTTTTTTACATAGGATTTTCTGTAGCTATATTAACTTTTTTTTCTTTCTCTTTTACCATATCAGTACAGATTTTGGCACTTGCAACATGTAAAACATAAAAAATGTCAAATGCCCCGATATGCTTATGAGTCGGAAATATTTTCAAACATTTTTCCTAATATCACACAAAATATTCTACTGTGTCTGAAACATCTTAATATCAGACAAGTAAAACAAGTTCAACAACACTGCATCTATTTTAGTATAATGTAAAAATAAGCATTTTATTTGGTTGGGAATTTATATCATCATTCAAAATCTCAAATTTTCAGTAACATGCGTACACAACACTGTGTGAATGAATGGTGTTTGCCCTACATGAGATAGTGAGTGCTTAAAATCACAATATTGCATTTATGGCTTTTTATGTTAATTTAAATTTCCCCAGAGCAAATGCTACCATATTCCACAATGCTTGAGTAAAGTTACAGGTGGGTTACATAGCTGACCTCTGCTAGCCTGACCAAGATACTATATGTTGATTAGTACCCTAACACTATGAGATTTCCCATCTACTTGTGAAGAATATGATTACCATGTTTTATACATACAAACATACAAATATACTCATGTGCCCTGCAAGTATTGCTAATTTTCTTAAATGTGTATACATTAGTAAGATCATTCAGGTGCAATGAATGAAAAAATACATGAAAAATATCACACAGTAACAGTAATATATGATAGGTCATTGCTGTCAGACACATAGAGTGTAAATTATTACATCCCCTCCTGTTCCTGCATGTGCGCGTGCGCGCACACACACACACACACACACACACACACACACACACACACACACACGCACACACGCACACACACGCACACACATGCACACACACATAGATGTCTTCACTTTGTTGATTATGCACAGCTCAAATTTTTAATTGTAATCAAGTAAATGATTTAATGAATAGATTATAGCCACTATAATGTATTTCTGATACTTTGTCAGAAACACTCCACATTATTACAAGATATGATTGCAGTAACTCATACAAACAAATTGCAATTACATGACAGCTTCCAATAAAATAATTTGAAATGGACCATTCATTGAAAAAGTCATTTGAGTTAAATTGAACTATAGAAAAATCTTTTACAAAATGTACTGATTGAATTGCACACTTCTATCTTAAATGCTCCAGAAGAACTATCTACTTTTTTTATTTTACATAGAAGGAAAAGCATAGTTGGTGCAACAGACTATCTATTTCTAGGACTGGGTTACATTCTCGGCATGTGTTTTTTTTCCTTAATCTTAGGGTATTCTCCATCATTTAAGATACTATATTTTTCTTCTGTCAGGGTTTTCACTGCAGTCAGAAAACTCGTGTTACAGTTTAACAGAACTTCTACCATTTTCTTAACTCATTAACACCTAGGTGTTCTGGAATGTCATACCTCTAGCAGCCTATATACATGTTGCATTCCAGAGCATTGTCTGAAAAATAAACTTAAAAAAGCATTAGATAAACAAATGTATGTATTTTATGAACAATAAAAACTACAACTGTACAAATAGCAATGTTATCATTAAAATGTATTATTTGCAGTGATAATTGTGAGTATGTTCATATTATTTCCATAAATATTATAATATATTAAAATGCACACAAACCAAAGCCTATATATTTTTTTTCATTTTCACAAACAAATTGTAATTTTTGGAAACTCTACAACATAGGCATTTATTGTAAAAACGTTTTTGTTAACCAGAGATATGCTTTCACATGACAAGAAGAAATTACTGTAGCAAACTAGTAATGCATGTTTATTTATATATGTATTTATATATTTACAGAAGTATGAAAACGTATACCTAACTGTGTAATTACCAACATATATAACACTGAATATCTCCCAAGATGTGCAACTTACAGTATGGCTATCAAAGAGAGTTTTCTTAAGCAACATCTAAGGTTTCATCTGATGTTATGCAATAGTCTGTAAGTTACTTAACTTATTTTTTTAATTATTACATGCATCTCAAAATATTATTTGTTTTCATAATTACTATCAAACATAAAGCAATATTTCAGGTATAGAGTAATATAACTAGACATTGATGATGTATTTTCCTCCCTCTAACCATGACATATCAAACCATACCCTTCAATGCAATGTAGTTCTCTCACTTATGAAAATATGAACATAAATATGAACATATTAATAATTGAATTGGTTCATATGTTCATAGGTGATTCTTAGGCTAATGCCACAAGATCCTTTACAAGCCTAGCCAATAATATCCAGGATATGACTTAAGTGCTTAATTTCTCTGTTACAGGACATCCCAGATTAATAATTTTAATGTTATTTTGTTAATATATATTTGCTCTTTCTAATACTGCCTACTATTAGCTGGCAGGTGACTTAGTTATAGGAGCCAGACTCAAAAAAGGTCTGGATGCCATAAAGAGCTATGGTGTGAACTGAAAGTTTATAAAATGCACTATAGGCTCAAAAGAGTTAATAAAAACTTTGCAGTTTTTTTTAATCATTACACAGTGCTCATGCTAGGTTTCTCAATGGGACTATGTGCATGGTTCTTTGGATTCTCTATATGAATGATAATTAAAATAGCCATTGGATCTCAGATCAATCTGGAATGGACTCTCAATAAAGTTTTTTTCCCGGCGATTGCAAATGATTATCTAGATTTCTGGAGTGACTATTCGGGTCAACAGCTCATCTAGTCCTCTTTGAAAAAGTAAGCATTTAAGCCTAATGCTTCCTTTCAGTCAAAACTGACTCATACTGACAACCCTAGCTGCTTTTCTAAAATATATATGTATATATATATATATATATATATATATATATATATAGATATATATATATATATATATATATATATATATATATATATATATATATATATCCTATCTCTTATCAGTCATGCATTTAACTGTTTTCTTCCCATACTGAACTCTGACAAAAGGGTACTCAAGGCATTTATAGCTGCTTACAGCTCTGCTACTTTATCTCAATAATTATATCAAAACACTTACCCAGCAGTTGATTGCTGAAACTGTTTCTGATATGCAAAAATGTATCAGTCTCTGGTCTGTTCTGCTCCATTTAGCTTTGCTCCATTCGGGTACAGTCAGCTTCCCTACCATATCCCCAATTCCCACCCACCTCCTCTACAACTACATATATATATATATATATATATATATATATATATATATGTGTGTGTGTGTGTGTGTGTGTGTATATATATATATCTACATAAGACCCTCCTATTACTATACAGTGCCCTCTTCCTACTTACATACCCACTCCAATTCCTTAGCCGTCTGTTTGTTTCTACATCACTTCCTGTACTTCAGTCCCTATACTTCAAGACCTATTTTGATAGCATCACTTCCTGTTATTTAACTAACTTTATATTTCCACTTTCCTCAATTTATCAACTACTTTTCATCTTCTAGAACTAACTATTAATAATTTTTTATTGGCTCCAATAAACATATAGCTCATATATCTAAGTAGCCCTTCACTCCTTTTACAGTCACAGCTCACATGCTATATAACACCTTTCTCATCAACTCTATAATCTCATCCTCTTGCCTATTATGCACACAATATCATCCAACTCTAGTCAAACAAAACTACATTGAAGTTATTTAACTTATCAACCTATCTCATTTACAAATACAGATTTGTCTATTTTGCCTCCTTCATTTTCAAGCTTAAATATAATCCTGATATGAACTTGTCACTATGATCTTTACTTTACTTACATTACCAAATAGTCTCTTTATGTCCTTGGCCATACTCCTCATATCTTTGCCATCTCTTCTTACATCTGTATCACCACGAAAACAAAAAATATCCTCCGTCAACATAAAAAATATAGTTAACAATGTAACAGAATTCCATTCCTGGATCTCTTATTACATTCCTGACATTGTCATTCATACTGAAACTGGCTCAAACCACACATCAAGAAGGTGAAATTCTTCCCACAGGTTACAATATTATACATACTGATAGATTAAATGAAAAAGCTGGTAGTGTAGCATTTTATTTTCAAACAACCTTTTTTCTAATAGGTTCATAGGTAGGTACTATTGGCCCAAGGCCTAAGTAAGCCTAGCCAACAAGGTTCCCTGGCTTATGACACCCAAGAAATTAATTTCCTGTGCCCCTGTTGAGCAAAGCCACAGAAGTGATCCCCAGGGCGTATTTCCTATTTCCCATCCACACATCAAGATTTTTCTTGAAGAGTGCTAATGAGGAACTTTGCTTGACATAGATGGGTAGCTTGTTCCAGAGTAAAGGAAGTCTCTGGAACAGGAATCTATCCCTCCATCATGGCCTGTTTATTGTGGTGACAAGGTTTAGGTCCCTACAGGGTGTAGCTCAGAGGGATTGGGATTTCTTTAGGTGTAGCATGTCCAACAGCTCTGGGTTTAACATAGCTTTATATGTTAGGCAGTGATCTCGTAGGAGTAGACGATATGCTACAGAGTAAAGCTGGAGGTTTTTGAGATGGTCAGTGTAGGGCATCTGTTTGAGGCCTGCAATCCTCTTTGCGAGGTACTTCTGTGGCCTTTCCATCTGCTGCTGCAGATGTCTTGTGAGGTACATTCCAAAAGGGGCATTGTACTCTATAATGGGTTTAATGAGTGCTGAGTAGAGGGGAACAATGACCTCTTTTTTCCTGGATGAGAACCCTCTTGTGATGAGGTGTGCCACATAGATTTTCTGACTACTGTGGAGATGTGATTATCAAAGGAGAGACTACTGTCCACCTGGGTACCAAGGTCTCTTATCACTCATTCAGAATTAAGTAGACTGCCATTTATGTGGTAGTTCATGGGTACAGAGTTTTTACCAAAGGGGATGACAATGCACTTGTTGGCATTGAGCTTGAGGCCATGCCTCTGACACCAGGCATCTGTCTCAGTGAAGCCCTTCTGTAGGATGTCCACGTCATTTGGGCACTAAACTATAGCTCCTAGTTTGCAGTCATCTGTGAACTTCATTAGCCAGAGGCCTTCTGTGTTAGCTTGTACTTCAGAGAAGTAGATACCAAACAGGAGAGGCCCCAGGACCGAACCCTGTGGTACTCCACTTGTCACTGGTTTGAAGTCAGATTTGGAGTCTGCAACTTTTACAGTGTGGGTTCTGTCAGTGAGCCAGTTGGCAACCCATCTTGTGACGTAGGGATTTATACCTAGTTTAGTGAGTTTAGCTATAATTCCAGAATGGGGGATGGTGTCAAAATCCTTGGCGAGGTCAAGATAGGCTGTGTGAACCACCTTACCCTTGTCTACAGCTTTCGTGACTGCCTCAAAGAAGTCGATCAGGTTCAGAAGGCATGATTTCCCTTTCACAAACCTGAAATGAGTGGGGTCCAGAGTATTGAGGTTACCAATGTTTTTGTTTATGAGTTCTATGATGATACATTCTATGGCCTTGCATACCAGGCTCATCAGGCTAATAGGGTGATAGTTCCCAGGATCAGTGGTGGCTCCCCCTTTGTGGAGTGGGATAACTGTTACTATGCACCATTCACTGAGCACAAAGCCTGACATGAGACTATGATTGAATATGGTGCTTAGGTGGGGAGCCGGTTTGTTCTGAACTTCATGTAAAATGCAGCCTGGGATGTTGTCCGTTCCCATGGATGCTCTGTTTTTGGTTTTACAAAGTGCAGCTTTTACCTGCATAGATGTGATTACATGGACTCTACATTTTTCCTGTATAGATATGGGCAATTTAGTGGGTGAGAGGGGGGCAAAGTTAGCACTGAACCTATCTGCCAGGATGTTGGCAATATCAGTTGGTTCTGTAATTTTCGTGCCATTGTACTGTAACTCAGAGCAGATCTGGGTGTTGCCATTGAGATTCTTGACATAGCTATAGAATGCTTTGTGCTTGCCCTTAGAATCAGTGGTGATTTTGTTCTCGTATCAAGCTTTGGAGGATCTTATAAGGGATCTCTGCTTCTTACTGAGGCTGACCAGGGATCCCCTCCACTCATGGGATTTTACTCTCTTTTGCAACAGTTTCTTCCTTCTGTTGTAAAGTTTGTTTATGGCAGGGGACCACCAGATTGGCTTCCTTTTTTTGGAGGATAGCATCTTGGTTCTGTTTAGGATAGCATGATCCATGCACTCATATAAGTGCTTATAGAGTGCATCTGTGTAGGATTCAGCAGTCGGAACTGTATTGTCCATCTGCACGGGTGTCATGATGTTCGCCACTTCTGTCTTAAGAAGCATGAAGTTGGCTTTGGAGAAAATTTTTACTGTGGTTTCCTTAATGGTGGGATGCGGATATCTAGGGTGTTTAGCTTATGGTCAGATCTGACCAACAAGGAGTTGACTTCAGGTGTGGAACACCAGTCACTCATGCTGGTAATGACTAGGTCCAGGATATTGTTGATCCTGGTGGGGGTGCAGATAAGTTGATCCAGGGCATTGGAATTTATGAATTCCAGAAAGCGTTGAGTGAAGGAGTTGGTACATGAGTAGTTTTTCCAGTTAATGGTGGGGTAGTTGAAATTGTCCATTATTAGAGTGTTTGGCTGAACCCTAATATTTTCCAGTATATCAAGAAAAGAGGAGTGTGAATCCTGGGGCATGGTGGGGGATCTGTAGCAAGCTACAATTTGTATTGCAGTTTTGCCCAGAGTTAATTGCACTTGGATAACCTTGGATGCATTATGCTGCACAACTAGACTGGAGGTATGGATATCCTTAATGAATATGGACACACCTCCACCTTTGGTGTTCTGGTCCACGTTAGATGGCCAAAAAGTGTGGTATGAGTTATAGCCTGGTAATACAGCAGTGCTCTCTCAGTTAATACCAGTGTACCCCTCTTTAAGATCTTTATTAATAACTTGCATACATTTTCCCAACAGGCTACTTTCATCCAATACACTGACTCCACCCTCATCTTCTCATCAAACACATTTTCTCATTTACATTAAATTACTCAAAATGCGTCCAACTCCATTTAACACTGGCTCTTTGAAAACCAACTCTTCCTACATCCCAATAAAACCAAGCTATTAATGTTTCCCTCCAAATTTCTAATATCTCTCAAAAACAACTTCAAAATAACTTCTCTCAGTCACACAGATAGAGGAGTTGTATCACACACCAAGTTACTAGAAGTCACAATTGATGATCTACTGAAATGTGATCTTTATATACAAATTTGTATTAAAAATCACATCAAAAACTCTGCATGCTCAATTCCTGACCACCTCATCCAGAATCACACTGGTAAACACATACCTTGTACCTTTTCTACTGTATGCCTCACCAATTCTTACTAATATTCAAATCTCCCTCAAAACAAAGCTAGAACTATATTATGACAAGGTAGCTAGATTTGCAATCTGTCATATAAAAGTCATCACTGTTCTGCTCTGCTCTGAAAACATTAGATTGGCTTGATTTGTCCAATTACCGCAACTACACTCAATTCTACTTCCCCAAAAATGATATATCACCTTTCTGCTATCATTTATCAGTAACATTCTCAAACAGTACCTTCTAAACAGTCTACTTTGTTTATCTGAGCAACAGCTTCTTGAAACTCATAAAAAATACAACATGGTTTATACTCCTGCATAGTAACCAAAACCTGGAACAAGATTCTTTTGGACATTAGATCAACTCCTACAAGTCTCATTTTAAGGAAAACCTAAATGAATACCTTCTCAACTCCAGGCTCTACCTGCCTTTCTCCATGTTAAACTGAACCCTTTAATTTTCCCTTTCCTGTATTCTTTCTTGTATTCTCTCTCTCTCTCTCTCTCTCTCTCTCCTAGTTCTCTTCTGTAGTCCTTTCTCCCTGCAGTCTATTTACTATACACCCACTATCACTCTTACTGCTCTTGGTGAATTCCCTCATTTCTCTCTCATTTTCTTCTATATCATCATCTTTAAATCATCTTTTACCCTGTTCTTCTCCACCTTCCTTTGACCTTTCTTAGTCCATAATATTCATCTTACTGTCACATTTTTTTCTGCACCTCCAGTACCATATTATTTCTTCTTTCCATAATATTCAAACCTATTTATGCATATTTATTTATTTATATATGCATATATATATATACAATTTGTATTATGTCTTATGGTGCTTTTCTACCCAGGCCTCCACTGGAAATGGGATTTTTGCCGTGTTAGACTTTCCCAGTAATCATACTTCAAATAAATAAAAATAAATCATAATTTCTTTGTGTTGTTAGGTCTGATGGTGAGCATGCACTATGCAATATACAATACTGCCGTCTTTGCTTATACCTGCATTTACCTCCTCTGTATTTATTTATCTTAAAGTTAAGGCTTTTTGTAGAATCCTCATAATTAATATCGTGACAGAGTGCACTGCTTTGTGTAACCTTCTTTTTAATGTACTACTTTTGTGCAGGTTTTGAAATTTTGCACATATAATGAGAGTTCATGGTGCCACAGAGTGACAATTTGACAGAGCTAATATTCCTGTTTTCTTCATATTCTGAAAGACTGCATCCATGTGCATATATGTATTCTGACCCCCAAACAACTTACAGAAATGGGTACATTAGTTAAAACAATGTTAACATTTAACATTGGAAGTCAGTTTTGACTAGTTCTTTGGTATCTGTTGTCAATAGAATTGTTGTATGCACAATGATAATACATAGGCCCTTTCCAAAAGTAAAGAGTTAGCAGTTTAACAGTGATCCTGTCTAGAAAATAAATGAATAAGTGAATGAATTAATTAATTAACTGACTGATTAATTAAACAACCAACTGGCAAACAAAACCTATGGCTTGTTATAACAGGGCATATGTTACCTTTTTAACTTGCTATCCATTTTCTAGGTAACCAATGTAGTTGACTAACCACAGTGCTGCTGTTTTTTTTTTCTGCCTTTAAGTTTCTTGTATGCCACAAGCTTAATATACCATATTACGGGATGGGACATACAGAGAAAGGGTAGAACTGGTGGAGAAATTATGTCAGCTAACACTGCATTCAGATATTTAAAAGAGAAAAAATGTTACCCCCTAAATTTCTCTATGGAATGTGTGAGCTATAACTGTTAAACAAGAAAATCAAAACTCAATGTAAGACTTTCAGGGGTTTTACAATTAAAATTCTGAAATTCACCTTACTGTCAGTCAGAAGGTCAAGGGTAAAGATGGAAAAGGGCAAAATTGTGATCAAAAATCCTGTTGACCTCGAAATGTCGACACGTAACTTGCATTCACAGTTTAGAGCATCGCTGTTTTCAATTGGATCACATTACTGTGGGGATACGGAAAAGTACCCTTTTGCTCACTGTAGTGCGATCTCAGAGTTAGAATATTTAATTAGCAGGGGATGTGGGGGTGCAGGGGGCTTGCTCCCCTGCATAACAGTATAAGTTTGTATGCCATGTGAATACTGTTTTTACTGGATGGTGACCAATAAAAATAATGCAGATTGTCGATTCCTAGCTTTCAAACATTTCGACAGGCAGAGCAGTCAGTGTTACTGTTTCCTGTGTTGTGGTTTGATGATGTGACCATTCATCAGTAGGTTTTTCTTGATTTTGATATAAACCCTTTCAGGAGGGGATGGATTTAACCATGTGTACCACCTGATATGAGGGGCTGTTCCTCTAACACACTTACTATCCGTTACATGTATTATGATACCTCAACTTCTGCAAGAACCCTAAATAAGTGGTTTCACTGTAAGCTAAGCTGTCTAGGGTAGAGTGTTATAAGCTGTTCTAAAATACAGTCCTACCTGATAGTCTACCTGTATGCTGATATCTAACTAAGCTAAGTTGTCCAAGCATTGCTGCATGCTAATGAGCTGTTCTACAGAATGTGCTTAATTAGCTAAACTCTGAGGCAAAACTGTTAATTGTGTATGCATTACTGTTAGCTAAATTATGCGCTTAATTAGCTAATCTTTGAGGCAAATCCGTTCATTGTATATGCATTACTGCTTGCTAAATTATGTTGTTAGCTAAACTTTGAGGCAAAAACTGTTCATTCTGTATGCATTTCTGATTGCTCAATATGTTGTAGCTTTCTAATTGTGCCTACTCAATCTAATTTTCCTAACTGTGTCAAATGGACTTATTTTTGATATACACAGTCACTTAATCTTTCCCAGCTCTATTTCCTCCCTTTTGAACCTCTCCTGTATTGTTCTTTCCACCTTTATTGCGTAACAAACCTTCACTATAATGTCTCCAACTTCTCTCATACTTTTCCATTATATTATTTTTTATAAGTAATAAACCCTGCAGATCTACCCAACCAGCTTTAAGTCCAACTTCCACAACTGCAGCTAACTGACTGTTGTGTGTTCATACCTACTGGCCATATGGAATCCTCTGCAGCTCAGTATTTGTATGATATAATCTAGTCAACTACTTTTACAATTAGAAACATGTAATTTGTATCATATTACCTAGAGCACATCACCAGAATGCCAACAACCCCCCTTCTGCTTATTTTGTTTTTCTTTAAGCTGGCACTCCCTCACTCTTCACCAGCAAATTACCTTTTACTTTCTTATCAAACCACTCATGAAATGAGCTTACCAATATCACTAGTCAACATGCTTATTGCTACTTACAGGGCACTACCTCTCTGATATCTACCTCTCCTTTACTCTCCCTACATCTTTAAAGCTTCCATAGGCTTTCTTTAGTATTATTGGGTCTACTTGCTACCATTACATAGGCTGCCCTTTCTCTGCACATTCAGATACAGAGTGAAGGAATTATAGACTTACAGATAGTTCCTGGAACATGTATTACATTCTGAACAAGATAGGTCCATTCCGCTCTGTTCGCCCTCACTCTGCTCGGCTCTCCTACCCTACACCGATTTCTCACCCACCCCCAGCACACCTAATTTTTTACATAACTAGCCACACCCTCTGCACCCACTCAGCCTATCCACAACCTCCCCAATTAAATCAACACCCTTAACTATTCAAGCTTACAATCCTAGTTTTTCACTACCCCTTATACTCAACTCAATCCTGCAACACTAACTAAAGAAATTCACCATTACTCCTTTTTAAGCTATCAGCTATAGTTACCTACTAATCATTACTACTAACCAATTCCTACATCCTACAATATCAGTAAAAAACACTACCAAAATACAAATACTGTTCAACTATTCTAAACAAAATCATAATTACAATGTTAGCACTACAAATTATAATATTCATAACTCTTTCAATAGCTGCTCACTTAACTTTATAAATACATCAAATAATATCACCAATCAACAACAAATTGACAACTCCTATAATATCCCAAACTCCATCTACAAACTACAAAATGACACCATCAATTTTTAATGCTACTATCATGGACCAATTCACATTCAAAATACCATCTATAAATAGCCCGCAGGATAGCTCCCTTAGAGTCCACAAAGCCATCACTGCATACTTCAAAAATGTAGTTAATATAGCATCAAAACTTCTTACCAGTGGTGACATGCACACAAACTCAGGCCCAGTGATCACCCCTCTTTTACCTAATAAATCCATCTTGCATCCACACAACATAATAAACTTACCTCAGCAAAAATCAGAACTATTAGTAATAATTTATTTTATTTATTTATTTAACATTTGTTTACCAGGAAAGTCCAACTCGGAACAAAGCCAATTTTCAGCGGAGGCCCGAGAAGAAATGCACCAGATGCATGACTTAAGCGTCAGAAGTCTCATCAACAAGGTTCATGACTTTCATGCCACACTCTCTCAGTATTTAGCTGACATAGTTATACTAACTGAAACTTGGTAAAAACCTAAAACTGAAGACAATGAGGTCATTCCACCTGGCTACAACATCCTTAGACATGACAGAAAAGGGAAAAAGGAGGAGGGGTAGCCATAGTTTACAAAAATAACCTTTCACTACAAGACCTTAACCTAAACATCTCAAATGCTAATAACACAGAGATTATTTTATC